>NC_089587.1:135042372-135262372 GCF_019320115.1 Miscanthus floridulus | reverse complement strand
GAAATACAAGTGGGCACACTTCTCAGGACTGGAAATCTTTTTCTTTTTTCTTAAGAGCATCATACATTCTTTGGACAACTTACTTCTTCCAGCGATGACGGTGGTCAGAGATGTCAAGGACTCAAGCCTTACTTGTTGGAGAAGGTTAAAATGGCGTGTCACAGCATAATACATGGTGCTCGGGGACTAGCTGTGGGGGTATTAACCCATATACCCTTACGGCTAAGCTTGGGCCGGCCCGAATCGATGGGTCTAGGTCCACCAAAAGACGATGTGCGGCCCAGCCAACCTGATCGGAGTCCCGCACAAGGAGTCAAGGCGGATTTGGTGATCAAGCAAGATCCTGGTCGGTTAGAATAGGAATCCTTATCCGGCCACATATGGCAATTGTAACTGGCTAGGATTAGTTTCCAGATCTATAACCCTGCCCCCCGGACTATATAAGGCGGGCAGGGGATCCCTCTAAAAAACATCTCTCATTGACATACAGCAATACAAATCAGACGTAGGACATAAGTATTACGCCTTCTGGGTGGCCGAACCTAGATAAAACCTCGTGTCTGTCTTGCGTCACCATCTTGTTTATGGCTTGTGCATCTGTCTGCTGACAATCTACTACCTTGGGCATACCCCTAGGTAGACTGCCGACCATATTTCGTTGACACCGACGTATTTGTGTGGAGCCCCTCAGACATGCTGGGCATACCGAGGGAGGTCGCCGAGCACGCCTTGGACATCCGGGCCGGCTCCAGACCGGTGAAGTAGCGCCTGCACTGATTCGATGAAGAAAAGTGCAGGGCCATTGGCGAGGAGGTGCAGAAGCTTTTAGCGGTCAGGTTCATCAAGGAAGTGTCCCACCTAGAGTGGTTAGCTAATCCCATATTAGTTAAGAAGAAAAATGGGAAGTGGAGGATGTGTGTAGACTACACTGGTTTGAATAAAGCATGTCCAAAAGTTCCATTCCCCTTACCTCAAATTGACCAAATCATCGACTCTACTGCGGGATGCAAAACCCTATCTTTCCTTGATGCATATTCTGGTTACCATCAAATCAAGATGAAAGAATCCGACCAGCTCGCGACTTCTTTCATCACCCCATTCAGCATGTACTGCTATGTGACTATGCCATTCGGCCTCAGAAACACAGGTGCCACATACCAGCGGTGCATGACCTAGGTCTTCGGCGAGCACATTAGGCGAACCGTCAAGGCCTACATGGATGACATCATGGTCAAGTCCAGGAAGGCCAGTGATCTCGTCAGCGACTTGGAAATAGCCTTCAAATGCCTCAGAGAGAAGGGCATCAAGCTCAATCCCAAGAAGTGTGTCTTTGGGGTCCCTTGAGGCATGCTCTTGGGATTCATAGTCTCAGAGCATGGCATCGAGGCCAACCGAGAGAACGTCTCAGCTATGACCAACATGGGACCAATCTGAGACCTCAAGGGAGAGCAGAAGGTTATGGCATGCCTTGTGGCCCTGAGCCGCTTCATCTCACACCTTGGTGAAAAAGGCTTGCCTCTGTACCGCCTCTTGAGAAAATCCAAATGCTTTTCTTGGACCCCCGAGGCCGAAGAAGCCCTCACCAAGCTCAAGGCACTGCTCACCAATCCTCCCATCTTGGTGCCACCGGCCAAGGGCAAGGCCGTCTTCCTCTACGTCACCGCAACGACCCAAGTGGTAAGCGTGGCCGTAGTGGCCGAGAGGCGGGAAGAGGGGCATGCTCTACCCATCCAATGACCTATTTACTTCATCAGTGAGGTGCTCTCCGAGACTAAGACGCGCTACCCCCACATCCAGAAACTGATCTACGTTGTAGTCTTGGCTCGAACCAAGCTACGTCACTACTTCGAGTCCCACCCGGTGACCATGGTGTCATCTTTCCCCTAGGAGAGATAATCTAGAACTAAGAGGCCTCGGGTAGGATAGCCAAGTGGGCCGTCAAACTCATGGGGGAAGCCCTATCTTTTACGCCTCGAAAAGCAATTAAATCCCAGGTCTTGGCCAATTTTGTGGCTGAGTGGACTGACACCCAACTGCCACCTGCTCAAGTCCAACCAGAATGCTGGACCATGTACTTCAATGGGTCCCTAATGAAGACCGGGGTAGGCGTGGGTCTGCTCTTCATCTCACCCCTTGGAGTGCACATGCGCTACATGATTCGACTCCACTTCGCCGCCTCTAACAATGCAGCCGAGTATGAAGCCCTCGTCAACGGCTTGTAGATTGCCATCGAACTTGGAGTACGGCGTCTCGACATATGGGGCGATTTGTAGCTCGTCGTCGATCAGGTGATGAAGGAGTCGAACTACCATGACCCCAAAATGGAGGCATACTGCAAGTTGGTGCGTTGCCTAGAAGACAAGTTCGACAGTCTCGAACTCAACCACATTGCACGAAAATTCAACAAGGCCGTGGACAAACTAGGAAAGATGGCGTCGGCATGGGCCCCGATCCCCTCGAACATCTTTGCCAGAGACCTCCACAAGCCTTCCATTAACTATGCCTCAGCGGCAGAAGAGGGTCCACCGGTCGAGCCCACCACAGGGCTCGAGGCCCCCTCTATCACCGAGACCCCTGCGGCCGAACTCGAGGCCATGGAAATCAACGTGGAGCCTCACGAGGCCAACTAGGGCACGGACTGGTGAGTCCTATTCCTTGATTGCCTCATTTGAGGAGAGCTTCTTACAGATAGGACCAAAGCATGATGGCTTGCACGATGAGCCAAAACTTACGTCCTCAACAACGGCGAGTTGTACAGGCAAAGCCCATCTGGCGTCCTCCAATGATGCATCACCACCGAGGTAGGCCAAGCCCTACTTTTGGACTTGCACGTAGGAGCCTACAGACACCATGCAGCGCCTCAGACGCTCTTCAGAAACACCTTCCGCTAAGGGTTCTACTGGCCAACGGTGGTTGCTGATGCCACCAAGCTGGTATGCTCCTGTGAGGGATGTCAATACTATGCGCGGTAGATGCGCCTCCCGGCCCAAGCCCTCCAAACCATCCCCATTACATGGCCATTCTCCATGTGGGGGCTGGACATGGTTGGGCCTCTACAGAAGGCCCCCGAGGGCTATACCCATTTGTTGGTAGCAATCGATAAGTTCTCCAAGTGGATCAAGGCTCGTCCGATCACTCGAATCAAGTCCGAGCAAGCGGTGCTGTTCTTCACTGATATCATCCATAGGTTCGGGGTTCCAAACACCATCATCACTGACAATGGGACACAGTTCACCGGCCATAAGTTCCTGATGTTCTATGATGACCACCACATCCACGTGGCCTGGTCGGCCATAGGACACCCTAGAACAAACAGCCAAGTAGAACATGCCAATGGCATGATCCTACAAGGCCTCAAGCCAAGAATATATAATCAGTTGAAGAAATTTGGCAAGAAATGGCTTGCCGAACTCCCGTTGGTCATCTGGAGCCTGAGGAACACTCCAAGCTGAGCCACGGGGTTCACACCATTCTTCCTGGTCTATGGAGCTGAGGCCATCCTCCCCACTAACTTGGAATATGGTTCCCCAAGGCTACAGGCCTATAATGAGCAGAGCAACTGCACTGCCCATGAGGACGCCCTCAACCAACTAGAGGAAGCCCGAGACGTTGCGTTGCTACACTCGGCCAAGTACCAGCAAGCCCTACGACACTATCAAGCCCAGCGCATTCGAAGTCGAGACCTAAAGGTGGGCGACCTGATGCTGAGACTGAGGCAGAGCAACAAGGGCCGCCACAAGCTGACCCCACCATGGGAAGGGCCATACATCGTCGCCCAAGTGCTAAAACTCGGGACCTACAAGCTAGCCAATGAGAAGGGCAAAATCCTCACCAACGCTTGGAACATAGAATAGCTACGTCACTTCTACCCTTAAATTTCCAAGCATTGTATACATTGTTTCTCAAAATACAATAAAGAAACGTTCTTTAGTTGTTCTAATTTTTCGAGAAACCCCCCTGAGCCCATCGATGGGGGATCGGCGTTATGATAACACTATGAGGGAGACTCGGCTCTACCTCTACAGAGGTGCCCACTACGGTGCTCGAACAAGACTCGGCTCTGCCTCTATAGAACCGAGCCTCCCTCGGGGGCTAGAAGGGGGGACCCCCCCTAAGTCCCAGTCACCGTTTTTAGTCATTTTTCGAAAAAAAATCTATGCCAAACTCTCTCGCGTACTTTGGCAAATCGATTGTAAAAAACCTAAGGACCAAAAGTCTGTCTTAGGGCCAAAAGGGTGGCCGAGTCATGAGATGGCCTACGCCTCTAGGCTATGGCAACTCCCTCACCACCTTTTGCCCGAGGGGCAGCTTAGGCTCCGATAAAGTTTTTTGCAAGAGATATGTTCAAAGACAAGACAGAGGGTAGAGGCTCGGAAATATAATAAAAATGATTAAAAGCATATACACACAAGTACTTTAAAAGGCCTCAATGGCCACAAGCGTTATGGTACGGTAATATAAGTCCTAATCTGTTTACATGACCCCTTTGGCCCAGGTCAAAACTCAGGGTCGCCAATGTCGGCGGTCGGCATGAGAGGAACCACCTCCTCTTCAAACAGACTGGCCAGTGCCATGCCAGGGGCCTCAGCCGCCTCCACCAGCTTCATGACCTCCTCCTTGGCCTTCTCATCATCCTCAGCCATGATGTAACCGTCACTCATAGCCTCGATGTCGATGCCGGCGTAGTGCGAGGAGACGATGGCCAAGGCACGCTTGATGCCCATATGCAGTGCCCCCCGAAGCCGCTCGCGGACTTGGCCGCTTAACGCGATCAAGCGGCTCCCGAGGGAGCTGCTCGACTCGACCCCTCCGACCTCTAGGGCCTCATAGGTGGTACGGGCGACTCTCTACAGCGTGCTGTGATCCCGGATCTCAGCCTCAAGCACTGCCTGCACTGTGATAGAGGCCTCAACTGCCTGGGTGACCTCCTTCTCCAGCCCTGCACCAAGATAGGCGGGATGGGGTTAAGCACGAAAGAAAAACAAGCGAAACAGGGGTGCAAGCCTATGGGACTCACCCTCAGCTTTCTCCCCCCAGTTTTGGACCTCAACCCAAGAAGCCTTGGCCGCCCTAGAAGCCTCCCTCTCTAGCTCTATGTCGCATTGGGGAGTTAGGGGTCGAACGCAAGAAAAACAAATAAAACAAGGGGCGTGGCTCAAAGGGACTCACCCTCGACCTTTTCCTTCCAGGCTAAGGCCTCGGCCACCTTGAGGGCCTCCACCAGGGAACCTTTCATCAACAGGTGCATCCCCTGCTCCACCCCCAGCTACCTGGCGATGGCCTTGGCAGAGATCTCCACTTGTTTGGCCCAAGACTTGAAGGTGTCCCGCTCGCCAGCCACCTGGGTCAACTCCTCCTCTAGCTCCTTAATCCGTGGCCGCCTCGGCCTTCATATCAGCATAGTGAAGGTGGAGGTCCTCCACCTCCACACTCCATGCTGACAGAAGCTTGTTGGCATGGCAAGCAAGTCCTTCCACCGCCAGAGCTGGTCCCAGACGTCCCTCTCTCATCGGAGGAACATCAACTTCCTAAGGGACTGGACCTCGAGCTCCTGGATAGGGAGAACAGACGTAAAGCACTGCAAGAAAACTCAAGGAAAAGACAACCAAGCACAAGGAAAGAAAGCACGCACCTAGGCAACGTCGGGCATATCATCAGCCACGACGGACAGCGTTGTCCGTAGCAATCGCTCCACCAGCTGGCAGAATTGCTCGAAGGAGCCCCAGTGCCCCCCCCCCTTGGCTGTGTCCTCAAGTGTGAACAGAGGCTCCCCCTCAGGGTCATCTTGGCTCCACCATAAGACACGTGGGCGATCCCACCCATGGGGCTCGGGTTGTACCGGATGAGGGCCGAGCTTGCCTCACCAAAAGTTGGAGCTGGCTGCTCCACGGTGCTGGCTACCTCGGCATCCGCCACCTCCTTCCCCCGGGAAGTATAATTGGAGGAGATAGAATGGACCTCCACCTCCTAGGTGCTCTCCTACGATGGCGGTGGATCTTGGACCGGTGGTGGTACCGAAGCTTGCCCTGCCTCTGTCTCTGCACCCTGGGCCACTAGCTCCACTGCGCCCAAGCCAGCCTCCGTCGCCTTGGCCTCGGTGGTCCCCGAAGCTCCAGCCTCCGCTGCCTCGGCCCTAGTAGCCCTAGGAGTCCTAGTGTTCGCCACCTCGGCCTCAGAGGCCATAATGGCCTCAGCCTCGCCCTTAGTGGCCTTAGCGATTGAGGGTGCCTTAGCTTCACCTGGCTTGAGGGCCTCAGCCTCGTGGGGCGTAGGCACCTCCTCCCCCGCTAGCTTCATAGCTACCTCAGCAGCCTCTCCTTGGGTGTCCGGCTCCTTCAGGTCAGCCCTGGCTGATGCCGCGCCACACTATATGGTGGCCTATGCCTCCACCACCCATCGGGTGGTGGAGCTGGTGCTCACCTTGAGTGCCTTACATGGCGCCAAGGCGGGCACTTCCGCCTAACGCTTTCGGCTAAAGGCAAAGCACTCACGAAGTCACCATGCGACCAAAGAACGAATGGGAGATGCTGCAAACTCCACTAACAAAACACTTACCTCAAATGGGGACACAATAGCTTCTGCACTGCATCCCTCATCCTCTGCAATGGCGGTGGTGGTGGCGGAGGCATGGCCCCTGTGTCCGCCGGTGCCGGCTAGCCCTCACCGGACTTCGACGCCCCCATGACCCTCTGTAGAGGCTATTGGGTCACCTCCGCCATTGCCTGCTCCACCTCCACCATCGAGCCCACCAGGCCGATGGCGCGCTTCCCTAACACCCATGCCTCGGGCGTGTTGGCCTTGGCCCTAGGGCAGGTGATCGCTAGCCCTAAGGCATCCTCTCCTCCTCCTAGAAACACCGGGCCACTCGTCGGTGCCCTGGGCATCGTCCCCCTGACATCAAGGAGATGGTCCAGGGTACCCTACCCTGCCTTGCTCTCATCGTCATCGCTCAAGGAATCCATCAACAACGGTGACAGAGATGGCTCCACTGGGAGACCGTCGTGCCTCTACTACCAGCGACATTTCTCCAGCTCGTCGTGCTCAAGGTTCTTCCTCTTGTGCCTTGCCTCCTCGACATCCTTCTGCTCCTTGTATGCCTCGGCATGTGCCCTGTTCACCACCCACCGCTCTATGTCCTTAGGAACAGGTGGCGGGGAGGCTCGCACATCCCCCATCCCCTGCAGGAACGGCGAACACAAATAAGGGAATAGGAAAGTGTCAGGAGCAAGGAGGCCTCGGGGGCTGTAGCGGCGCGTGACTTACCAAAGAGATGTACCCCCGTGATGGGCGCATCGAGAATAGGGCTAGCTTACTGCTCCTCTGCCACCCCTCCACCATCTCCCTCACTCGATGCAGAACCTCCTCATCAGAAAGGGTGACAACGGACAACCGGATGCCATCAATTGGCTCAGACGGTGTCATCTCGAACAGGCGTTGCCGCCGAGCCATCAGTGGCAGCACCCTCCGGCGGTGGAACGCTACCACAACCATGGCCGTCGTAAGGCCATAGCTCCGCAGCCTCTCTAGCGCCTTCAGGAGCGGCTGTAGCTTGGGCTAATCAACCACTGGGACACCGTACCTCCACCTCTCTAGCTGGCTCTCCACAACCCGCTCGGTATAGGGGGGAAGCCCACCGTCGTCATTGCAGAGGTAGAACCAGCTATTGTACCAGTGGTGGTTGGACAACGCAAGCTGGGCTAGGATGTAGAAGGGCTACCTGTCTTGGCGGACTTGGAGAGTGCAGCCACCGGCCCTCAACGCCTTCCGCATGCTCGTCGTGTTCGTCGGCTTGGTGTTGAGCCCCGCTCGAAAGAAGTGGAACCACAGCTCCCAGTGGGGGCGATGCCCAGGTACCCCTCGTAGACGACAACGAAGATGGCCGCCTACGTGATGGAGTTGGGGTTGAAGTTGTGGAGCTCAACGTCGTAGTAATGCAGGAGTGCCCGCATGAAATGGTCCGCCGGCAAGCCGAGACCACGCTCATGGAAGGCCAAGAAGCTCATGATGTAGCCATCGCGTGGCCTCGGCTCTAGCTCACCCCCCGGAGCAGTCCACTCCGGTCTGTTGGGGTCGGTAACCGGGTGGAGGAGACCATCGTCGACGAGCGACTACAGCATCACCACAGACACGTTGGACGGACCCTAAGGATCCACTTGGACAATAATAGCACCACCAGCCATGGGTGCAGTGGAGAATGCGGCTATGGTAGTAAGGCGTGCTTTCACTATCCCTCTCTCTCTCTCTCCTTTCCTCCCCCTTCTCCCTTCTTCTTCCCGACGCTCTCTGTTCTTAGCAACCGCTCGAGGGTAGAAAGGGCGAACATAGGCAGGCAAGGTAAGGAGGAGCAGGGCGAGGCTCGTCATGTATTTATAAGGGAGGGAAGGGGGTGAAATGGATGGGCGAAAAAACCGAGGAGGTTTCCCTCAGATCTTGTGTAGTTAATCTAGATCCGACTAAACCGCCCACGCGTCCACTTCTTATTAACCGCGCGCACACAGTAACGTCCCATCCGCAGACATCACGTCACATCCGACCACAGTGATGGCAGGCGTCGCTCCGTCTCCCCGAGGAACTGTCTCAAAAGGCGCACCTGCCGTTGTTAGCCGATGGGAGGGGAATATCCCCCACCCGATTCCTTTCAGACTAAGGAACTGGGCATCAAGCCCGTTACGGTCTAGGGGTTCGAAGGCTAGGCCCCCGAGGGTCTCGATAGCCACCCTAGGACAAACAGAGTCAAGGATGACTATGGGCGAGCCCGTACATGGCCGAGGCCTGAGCAAGCAATTGCTTGGGATGCCCTAAGTCATGTCTGAGACCAGCAGGGAGGTCTCTGAATGGGATCCCACCATAGGGAGGCACCGAGCCCCCAGGGCCAATCGAACGGCACTAGGACCCACTAGAGAAGCCTTCTAGTACTTTTGGAGTGCGTCTTTGGACCACTTGCCAACCCCTATTGAATGGGGCATGGGCCTCCACTTGGACTTACCCGATAACAGCTCACCAGAGGTGTCACTACTCGCGCCTGCCGAGGGTAGCCTAGCATACTCCACCCCTCCTTCCGAACAAAAAGGATGCATGAGGGCTACACAAAAAAGACAGGGAAACTCCTGATCGCCCTCTTGCTCCACGTAGAGGCTCGGGGGCTCTTCCTACAAACAAGCCGAGGCCCAGTAACTTGAACTCGCACTCAGGGGCTCAACAAACGCGACAAAAGGCACCGAGCCCGTTATGGTCTAAGGGTTCGAAGGCTGGGCCCCCGAGGGTCTCGACAGCCACCCTAGGACAAATAGAGTTAGGGATGACTATGGGTGAGCCCGTACATGGCCGAGGCCTAAGCAAGCGATTGCTTGGGATGCCCCAAGTCATGTCCGAGACTAGTAGGGAGGTCTCTGAGTGGGATCCCACTGTAGGGAGGCACCGAGCCCCTAGGGCCAATCGAACGCCCCTGGGACCCACTAGAGAAGCTGTTTGGTACTTTTGGAGTGCGTCTCTGGACCACTTGCCGACCCCTATCGAATGGGGAACGGGCCTCCACTTGGACTTACCCGATAACAGCTCACCAGAGGTGTCACTGCTCACGCCCACCGAGGGTAGCCTAGCATACTCCACACCTCCTTTCGAACAAAAAGGATGCGTGAGGGCCATATAAAAAAGACAGGGAAACTCCTGATTGCCCTCTTGCTCCGCGTAAAGGCTCAGGGGCTCTTCCTGCAAACAAGCCGAGGCTCAGCGACCCAAACTCGCACTTGTGGGCTCGGTAAACGCAATAAAACCCTCACTCAACATGAGAAAAGCCCCTAGAGGAATAAATCCACTCCTCTAGGGCCTCGGGGGCTACACCCGGTGGGTGCGCTCGCACACACCCAACGAGGCCTCGAGTATGAAACACCATCTCGCTAGGAGCTGCCACGAGCCAAGTCCTATCAAAACCTCAGGGAGAGCGCTCACACTCTCCCCAAGGCTCGGGGGCTACTGTCAGGTACCATAAAAAGGGGTCCCCTAAGCAAGGACCGAAAAAATCACTTAGACCTTGTAAAAATCAAAGCTAAGAGACAACCACCGGCAAACTCCCACCTTATTCGAGGCTCGGTTGGACCACCCGGCCCACCTCGGATAGTATCCCGACTCCCCAAAGCGGGCTCAGCCCAAAATGAAACTATAAGGCCTCAGACGAGGAACCGATTCTCTGCCTTGCTCAAGACCCCACACGTAAGGCCTTGAACAAGGTACCAATTCTTTGCCTCGCTCGAGACCCCGCACGTAAGGCCTCAGATGAGGTACCAATTCTCCGCCTCGCTCGAGACCTCGCACGTAAGGCCACGGATGAGGTATCGATTCTCCGCCTCTCTCGAGACCCCACACGTAAGGCCTCGGACGAGGTACTGATTCTCCGCCTCGCTCGAGACCCTGCACGTAAGGCCTTGGATGAGGTACCGATTCTCCGCCTCGCTCGAGACCCCGCATGTAAGGCCTTGGACGAGGTACCGATTCTCCTCCTCCCTCAAGACCCCACACGTAAGGCCTCGGACGAGGTACCGATTCTCCTCCTCCCTCGAGACCCCACACGTAAGGCCTCGGACGAGATACCGATTCTCCGCCTCACTCGAGACCCCGAACGTAAGGCCTCGAATGAGGTACTGATTCTCCACCTTGCTCGAGACCCCACATGTAAGGCCTCAGATGAGATATCGATTCTTTGCCTCACTCGAGACCCCACACATAAGGCCTCAGATGAGGTACCGATTCTCCACCTCACTCGAGGCCGGCTCGATAGCTACCCCATCACCGCCACCTCGACCGGGACGTTATGTCTAACTAACGCGACCAACCACTCCTACGACGTCAGCCAAATGATGGCTCGACACAGCAGAGTGGCCGATGAGATGGGAGTCGCATTGACGCCGTGCCATCCGGGACAAGACGGGGCAGGGGTTATTGGCCACTGTGCTTGGCACTATGCCCACGGCTAACACCCATGCTGCACTATGCTACCTAACCCCTACTCCAAGGATAGCGCAGCATGGAGAGTCATGTCTAGTTCCCTGTAGCCTCAAAATCAACGCACAAGGCCAACTACTCCCTCTGAGCCTCGGCTATCTACCTCCGGGCTCCTGTAGCCTCGAGACTCGCACCCGCCGAGCCCCCCCCCACAATGGTTTGGCCTTTGCACCAATTGGGCCTCAGCTCTTTGTGTTGTCAACATACAGCGATCGACACATCATCTGCAGTACACACCATACCCTACGCCAAGTTGCAAGAGCTCCCACGTCGCACAGGATCAGGCGTGACTGGCGCGTCGCTCCAGTGCACCAAGGACAAGGCCGCTCCACCGACCATGCCACCACAGTGACAAGCTACAAGGCTCGGCATACCACCTCTGCTCACAAAATGCCATGTAGCAAATCCATGTACCACCCCCGTGCCTCCCTTCGACTATAAAAGGGAGTGATCGGGGCTTCTTCTAGAGGGGGGGCAAGCAAAACATGGACAGACACATAGACAAGCGATGCACAATGCTCTGTAATGCACACGCTTGCTCACTGCAAGAGATCAACATCTCAAGCAATCCATGCCACTCCACGTAGAGACCTGGGACTAGCTCCCTCTCTCGCTTAGCTTGTAAGCCCCTACTACAAGCACCTCGGTGCAAGGAATACAAGATCGCTCACTCAGACTGGACGTAGGGCACCTATTGCCTGAACCAGTATAAACCTTGTGTCTCTTTGCATCACCATCTAGGATTAGGGGCATGCAGTACATTTTCACTAGTCGGTTGAGGATCCGCTGGGCCCAAAACACCGACAAGAGTTGAGTTAATGATCTTATCATAAGTATACATATTTGCCAATATCTCTAGCCACCCCATCGCTCCTCCCTATGGAATAATATAAATAATGATACCTAGTATGCTCCCGGGTGAAATGCTACAATGGTATAGTATCTGTGCGCTTGCGGATTACTTCAATATACAATCTTTTCTAAAACTTACAAGTGTCATAAATAAATGCCAACAAAAATTTCGGGCATAATTGCTAGGGATGACAACTTAGTAAAAGTGATGTTAAGAAATGTCAACAATGGTGCTCCACATTGAGGGGTAGGTGGTAGGTGGTGACAACCCTATCCGTCCCTTATAATCTGATGTAGACTAGGCCCGATCTTTCAAAAGGTATGATAGCGTCGATTGGTGGAGACTCGACGTTCATGATCTAGGCTTCGAACCAAGACTAATTCGGACCCCCGCAACTGTTACACCACTGCTCCGTTGGTTATCAACCACGCGAACGTGATTGACCTCGCCGAGAAGGCTTTCCTACAAGCGAATCGAGAACACAAGCAAGAACGAGATGAACGCAATCTAAAATTGCAAATAAATATGGGGCTTATGATAACAAGAAGGAGTTCAAGTCTTTATTCAAAAGGACTAATCGCCATAGGCAAAAAAGATCAAGAACTAGGGCCCTGGTTCACAGCAAACGGCCTTGGCGGCGACAGTTGCAGCAAAATAATGTCAGTTTCACGAGGAAATCAAGAACTAAACAAAACCCAAACCCTAAGGAGAGCGGTGGCTGCTATTTATAGAGTCTTGGGCGTCACCCCCTGGACATGCCCCCTAATGGGCCCAAACACGATACATGGTCCAACGGACCAAAAGACAATGTCACGGCACCCTGACAGATTCTGGATACTGACTTGTTTCGATAATTCCTATTGATTCCGAAGGTCTTTTGACGTGAAACTACTTGGATTGGCTTCCTTATCAAATTAGCTTTCCAACCATATGTAGATCGTCGAAAATGGAGTCTAGATGCGTCCTGGATGACCAGTTTAAGGTAGACTGGTCCTGGAGCCCGAGCCGGACTCGAACTTGAGTTGGATTGGGCTTCCACCATGAAAAAGATGAATTGGACGCCCATACTGGACCTCCTCCTCTCCTTGGCTTGTATGTGATGAAGTAGTGATGTCCTCATCATCCTCCCTTTCTTGAATTGAAGTCATCCTCGACTGAAGTAGATCGTCTCCTCCATCAGATGACAGCAACAATGGTTCCGGAAGAAGACATTCATCTTGGTGCCCCATCCTTCACAAAGGCGGCTGCCATGGTGGCTTCCCTGTTGGAAATTCATCCTCCTTCTCCTGCAAAAGGTTAGTACCAACAAAAGGCATAGCACTAGGAGTAGGACCAAGTGGACATATAGGCGATGTACAAGTTAGAGCATAACATGGTTCATCATGAACAGCAAGAACAGATTTTAGAGCAAATAAAACTTCTTTCATGTTACTTGAAGGTTCATTTAATGGTTTGCTAGAGTCGTTATCAAGGCCTTTCTTTTTCTTTTCAGCAAGTTCCTTTTCATATTGCATAATTTTAGTAGGTGTTAAAGGAAGTAAAGAAATGGTCTTTCCTTTAAACATAAAAGTATATCTATTTTGCCTACCATGATATAGAGCATTATTATCATATTGCCAAGGGTGGCCTAACAAAAGTGAACAAGCTTGCATAGGCACGACATCAAAATCAACATAATCATGGTATGACCCGATAGAAAAATGCACATGAGCAGATTGTGTTACCTTTGCCTTACCACTATTGTTGAACCACTAAACATGGTATGAATGTGGAAGAGCACATGTAGATAAACCAAGAGTCTTGACAAGCTCAGAACTTACCAAGTTATTGTTGCTCCCTCCATCAATTATAGCATGAACACAGAAATTATTGACAATGAGGAACATTTGAAACAAATTATGGTGTTGTAGCTTGTCTACTGGCTCAACTTGTGTACTTAAAACACGCTAAACAAGGATTGATTTATAGTCTGCAGTGCATGCCACACTATCAATTACCTCATCAGGATCGTCAGCACTATCCACAAATTTATCTGCATAAAGATTAGTTGCAAGTGTAAATTCATTCTCTTCATCACTAGCACTAGCATACCCACCATCATTAGTAGCAATATATGCGCATTTGTTGGGGCATTCTTTAGCAATATGTCACATGCCCTTGCAACGGTGGCACACAACTTTAGAAGAGCTGCTAGAGGAAGGTGTAGCAGATCCACTAGAAGGAGGTGTGATAGGAGAACTCTTCTTTACAAGCGCTGGTGGTGTCTGCACATTAGAAAATTTACTCACCTTGGTTGGACATGAAGGAATGGATGGAGTCACAGATGGAGTCCTGGATCGCGTAGGTTGTCGTCCCTGTACTTCCCTTTCAGCTTTAATAGCATAATGATATAATTGGGAAAATCTAGTCCATTCTTTATAGTCAAGAACATCCTGTATTTCACGACGCAAACCTCCAAAAAATCTAGAACACTTGTCCATATCATCCTCTTGTATGTTACTACGTGTTAGACCAATTAAAAGCTCCTGATAATATTCCTCAATAGTTTTACTACCTTGATTTAAACGTTGCAGTTTTAATCGCAGATCACGCTGATAGTATGGAGGAACAAATCTCGATTTCATTCATCACTTAAGTACAGTCCAGGTTTGAGGTATTTGAGCATTAGCATTAGCATTAGCATTATTGCAAATATCATTCCACCAGAAAAGAGCAAAACTAGTAAACTCACTAGTAGCAAGTCTAACTCTATATTCTTCAGGTACTTGATGGGAGCTAATTTTTTTATCTACAGCCATCTCCCAATCTAAATATGCTTTAGGATCAGCAGAACTAGAAAAAGGAGGTATCTTAAACTTGGTTTTAGAGAAAGGATCATTATTACCTTGGTTGTTACCTCCCATACCGCGTCGGTTAAAGTTCAACCAATTACGGTTACGTGCATCCTCAGCACGTCGTTGAGCTTCGGCTTCAGCCTCCGCGTCACCATCGTCCTCCTCAGAGAGATCATCTTCTTCTTCTTCAGGACGTGGTTCAGGATGTCTTTGTTCAACATCTTCAATCCTCTTGGCCAAATTGGTGATTTGTTGAAGGATCTCATTGAACTTGTCATCAAGAACGGCACGAAGCTCATTCTTAGAAACACAGTCATTGAAATCTGTAGGTGCGTCCTCGTTTCCTTGGACACTGCCTCTGGCTTTTCCTAACATGGTTAGTAGAAAGGAAAAGACAACACAAATAGTATTATCCCTACCAACTACTTAGGTTGTGGACAAGGAAAAATAAGGCACTCAACTCTCAAGCGTCTTACCACGGTCTTACAAGTGTTCTTACCAAAGCAACAGGCGGTGCAATTGGTCGGTGACTGTGATATCATTGTAGCTTGAGTGTAATAGTTGCAAGGTGAACCTGTACTTGGTTAGAAGAAAGTGGAGCTTGAACAGGCACAATATAGTAGCAAGGAATAGCAAAATTCACAACTGAATAGCAAAGTTGAATAAGTATCCTAAGTACTTGTCTTAGTTGCTAGCCTACTCATGTTCCAAGTACCAGATGTATCAAGTGATGTGAACAGCAAGAATATGATTAGAAACAAGGCAGAAATCAGCACACGCAAACACAGCTCAAATGACGCTCTCTATGTGCTCCTCTAGATATTGTTCTAATTTTGCCCCTCTCTTTTTCTCTATTTTTGGGCTGTCGTTGTTTTTTTGGGATTCTTTTACTTTTTCTTTTTATTTTTTTGATATTTTTTTCTTCACTTAGGAGCACAAAAGAAGTAACCACAGAAAATATGAGCTTAAACAAGTGAAAGACGTGGCCTGTACAATTTCCAGAAGACGTGCTCGAAATCGACAAAAACCTTGTGACAATGAAAAGAGGATTTTGTGACCACTTTTTTACCAAAATAAAAATCTCTGACCCCGGCAAAGCTAGATAGTTTTTTTTCTGATCGATTTTGATATATGGAACGTCGAAATCCAAGTTCGTATGTGAAAACTAGACCAGTTTTAAGAATATACTCTGAATTAGAGGACAAAATGGGAACAATGCGCGCAAAATTGGTCACGGCTGTAAGGATTTGACGGAAATAGTGAAGACAAGTGTAGGAAATTAGATAGCGTGGACTAGGGTTTGATGGATACAAAAGAAAACTCAACAAGACTTAGAGATGTTTATGGATTATGGTGAAAAACAAAGGGGAAAACACAAACTGGACTCAAAAACGATCTAAAAGAAGCAACAAGAACTTGACCTAGGGCACAAACTCAACAAGGCGAAATAGAGATGAACTTGCACGGCATAATGAGGCTATAGGACAGGGAATATGTGATGATGTATTTTTTTGGCTTTTTGTGGACTATAGGTAATGCAAAAACAATAACAATCTAAAGGGGAAAACAAAGTTATACCTAACGGGCAACAAGGTCTCTGATACCACTTGATGTAGACTAGGCCCGATCTTCCGAAAGGTATGATAGCGTCGATTGATGGAGACTCAACATTCACGATCTAGGCTTTGAACCAAGACTGATTCGGACCCCCGCAACCATTACACCATTGCTCCGTTGGTTATCAACCACGCGAACGCGATTGACCTCGCCGAGAAGGCTTTCCTGCAAGCGAATCGAGAACACAAGCAAGAACAAGATGAACGCAATCTGAAAATGCAAATAAATATGAGGCTTATGATAATGAGAAGGAGTTCAAGTCTTTATTCGAAAGGACTAATCGCCATAGGCGAAAAAGATCAAGAGTTGGGGCCCTGGTTCACAGCAAACGGCCTTGGCGATGATAGTTGTAGCAAAATGACGTCTGTTTCATGAGGAAATCAAGAACTAAACAAAACCCAAACCCTAAGGAGAGCGATGGCTGCTATTTATAGAGTCTTGGGCGTCACCCCCCCTAGCCGCGCCCCCTAATGGGCCCAAACACGATACATGGTCCAACGGACCAAAAGACGGTGTCGCAGCACCCTGATAGATTCTGGACACTAACTTGTTTCAATGATTCCTATTGATTTCGAAGGTCTTTTGATGTGAAACCACTTGGATTGGCTTCCTTATCAAATTAGCTTTCCAACCATATGTGGAATGTCGAAAACGGAGTCCGGATGAGTTCTGGGTGACCAGTTTAAGGCAAACTGGTCCTAGAGCCAGAGCTGGAATCGAACTTGAGTTGGACTGGGCTTCCACCATGAAAAAGATGAATTGGACACCCATGCTGGACCTCCTCCTCTCCTTGGCTTGTATGCGATGAAGTAGTGATGTCCTCATCATAATCCCCCTTGTTCGGGTATTCATGTAGGAGTTCCTAAATTGCCTCATGAGGTTGCTGGTAGACCAGTACTCAGAGGTCTCCCTGTTCATCTTATGCTTAGGTCTAGGTCTTAACCATGTATTTGTATGATCACATGCTATTCTTTACATAACTATATTAGGACATGCCTGCTCTTGTTAGAAATCGTTCTTTCATTCTTTATTCTTTCTTTCTTATTTATCCTTGAGGTTGGCCCAAGTGTGTGTCACACTATCTTTAAAACCTATCATGGCTTACCGCTATTTTGAGTATTGGTCTAATATGTAGACACATTATCTTGTCCATGTCCCCACTAGAATCCTTTACACTATGCATTCCTTTGGAAAAATATAAATAATGATATCCTGAATACTTCCGGGTGAAATGCTACAACAATAATTCCATGCGCTTGGGATTATTTCTGTAAACATTAAGAACTATCGTCAAGGCGTTTCTAGTGTCATTGCTTGGAAATACTGTTGGTATAAATTAATGCACATAGGGTAATCCGCAAGCGCATAGATATTATACTATTATAGCACTTCACCGAGAGTAACCCAGTTTTATACCGAACCCAAAGGAATGGGGATGAGAATAACTGATTCTAACTTAACCCAACTTCACAATCAAGGCTAGATAATAGAAGCGTAGAGGAGACTACTAAGGTCATCTAGTTCTAACTTCAGTAAGCTTTGTCTTCTATTATTCAATTCTGGAGATATTACTAGAGAAAACACAAGCAGAGTATGTTTCCCATAGTAACAAAGTCCTGCTAGGCCTACTAACGGGATGTGGACTACATAGGATTCAATGAGGCTATAAGAGTCACCATCGTGAGCTACCACTGATCCAGAAAATAGGGTACATCCACGAGTAACCGAGTCTAAGCGCCATACTTACACTACGAATACTACTTTAACCTAGGAGCTACAAGGATTAAAGTACTCAAAAGAGAGTCGCAAACCTGAAGAATAATATGAATAAGATGCTTACTTGAATTAGAAGTCAATTACCAAAGAAATCTCAGAAGCAAGCTCCAGAAGAACTTGATTCCACCAGGGTACAAGCCATAGAGAGAGCACCGACAGGCCGGGACTCCTCCAAAACTCCTCCCTCTCACTCTATCTCTCTATCTCTAATACAAGACTAGATCCTATCGAGGACTAATTTTCTCTTGATTGCTAGCCCTGATTCTTGTGGACATATGAATTAGGGTTTCTAGCTTCTTAGCTCTCAGGATCAAATGAGGCTTATGCCTAGAGGGAGAGGCAGGGGCTAGATTATATAGCCCTAAGGGTCCAACATGAGCCCTTAGATCAAATCAACTTAAGCAACGGTAGAGATGCATCCTAGGAGGCGGTGGGAAACCGACATAGCAACGAGGCAGACAGGTGGGCCCATAGGGGTTGGATGGCCCCACATGTCATCCTCTGGTCCTCTGCTTTAGTGACGTGGCTCTTGGATCCTTCTAGAGTCTTCCCACATAGGTACCGTGGTGGGATTCTGTGTTTTCCTCTGACAATTAGGTCCTCCTTTATGGTTTTCTGATTAAATCATGTTGGAAACATAGATTCACCAAAACTCATGGAATTTGTCAGTTGAAACCCCTAAGTCTACATTGGTGATTCATTTACCCTTATACATGTTTAATTGATGGTTAAATATGTATGATAACTACTGTCAAAAACTCCCCCACACTTAGGCTTTTACTCGTCCTCGATAAAAGGATGGATTACTTAAGACATAACTTTAGGACAAGACATCAACATAAAACCATTCCTAGTCATGCATGTACTGTAGGATTCAAAGTGTCTACCATGAAACTTTGGGCAGTTGAAGGATGGAACAGCTTGAAATAGATCACCATCTTCCTTCATTCAAGTCAATTGGAGAAACATTTAAGATTTTTGAAACAAAACATAGCCTACCTTCTCCTTTTTGTGGTACTCTCAAATCACTCTCTATATATGGTATTTTTGGATCCTCACCAAGGCATCAATGACGTGCCTTATTTTTTCCTACTTCTAAAAGCTTATGTGGAGCTCAGGTAGGGATGAATATGTGAACATACTTGCATTGCATATATTGTAAAGTCAAAACAAGGATCCAAGGAGAAAGATGTCATACTCTTAGATCAAGATGTGCATGTGTGTGGATATATGTATATGGTGGCTAACCTAATTCTACTATGCTCCTTGAAACATATCTCTTTTTATTTGAAACTTGAAAATACCTTTGCAAGAAAACATGGCTATCTTATTCTTCTTCTTCTTTTTCAAGCGGGCATCTAAGTACCCATTGTTTTAAATATCTCAGACACTTGTCTATTTTTTCCAATACTTTCTCTTTTCATGAATAACTTTTGCATAGCCCATGCCTCTTTTTCTGCAATTGACACTTTTCAAAAGAGACATTTACAAGAACTTGGAGCATTTATCCTATCAAACTTATTTTTGTGTCTATTCCCAATATAGGAGTAGAACATTTTTGGGTGGATGGAAAACATGTTGTTGCATATTCCCAGTGTAGGAGTAGCAGATATATGTGGAGTGTACGTATTCTTGATCTTGAGAGCATGATAAGTTTCTCAACATGGGTCATAAGGTTTGACCAAACTCAATACAATGACAAGCAGTATATGTAGAAACTTTTCCTAATCTATCATATTTGGCTCTGGTAGGATATTGCTTACCACAAAGGAGAGGTGTAGCTATTCTTTTTACTTTTTGAAATAAAATTCTCCAATAACGAGACATCAAGAATCAAGTTCTCATTATTCTACTATATCTCATTTCATAACAACTTAAGTAACATGGGGTCCCTAATAATAAGTTCCTAACAGTAGCATGACTTCCAGGAAAAGTATTATGTGAGTCTATCCTTAAGTCATGACTGAAATAATCTTCCCTCATGTTTTCAAGTTGTTTATTAATGGATTTTTCATTCGATTCGAAATGAAACATATAAAAATAGAGTGTATTGGGCTCATACCTAACAATGAAATGCAAGGCGAGGTGGCACTGTGGTGGGCTGGGCAGCCCGCTCTCGGGCCCATTGCGGTCCAACTTTGGCGAGCGCGGTTTTTGGTCCATTGCTTTCTGATTTTCGTGACTTTCGCGATTGAATATCGTCTTGCTATCGTGGTGTGTCTCCCCCACACTTGTTTTCCTATATACCTTTATGTACAACATGTGGAGACAAATACATATCCAAAAGTAACAACGAGCATATATTAAGAAGACTTTATTAATATATAAGGCACTTTATTACACAAACACAAACACAAACACAAACTTTTTATGACCTAACACAAACTTTTAACTATCTGAGCTAAGCGACAAACCTAAACATTAAACATGATCACACTTAACCTAACACTTGTGCCTTATCACTCGACCTATTACTTAGTTTTGCTTCTTATCCCCAAGACAGCGGGAAAGGATAGAGATTTTGCTTTTCAAATTCTTCCACTGGAGATGTTCTAATTCCATCCTATTATGCATGGCTTCGATAGTCCTAGTGAGGAGATGGGTCTTTTCTTGGAGGGTTGTGACTACCTGAGTAAGGAGATCAACTCTATTCTCATGGGCTGCCACGATCATCCTCTGATGCTTCTCTTCCATCTCTAGTGGAGCTAGGGCAGACCTCTTCCATGTCTCCTTCGGTGGAATGATCTTGATCTGCTCTAGCGTAGCTCAGACTCCATTAAAAGCAACTCAGGGTGTGACC
Source organism: Miscanthus floridulus (assembly GCF_019320115.1). NCBI lineage: Eukaryota > Viridiplantae > Streptophyta > Magnoliopsida > Poales > Poaceae > Miscanthus > Miscanthus floridulus. Next base: position 135,241,494 of record NC_089587.1, on the reverse strand, counting down.
GTAGTATACTTGGCACATGTGACATCCCCCAACTTGTTGGTCTTCACACTCATCAGCATCTCATTAGGCCTTGAGGGAAGGAGCTTGATGTCCTTCTACACTTCAATCATTGGGCCCTTCATCTGTTGTGGCTTGTCCTTCAGGAGCAGGTGCTCATGCGATAGAGGGAGCGCCGATTGATGAACTTGGGCATAGTAGGACTGCTCATGGCTTCTTCTTGGAGGAACTGGAGCTATATGCTTGGGAGGAACAATGGCTAGAGGGAGAGGTTCTCCTACAGGAACAATGGATAGAGGCTCTTCTATAGGAGGTGGCTTCCTTGGGTTCGTCCTGAAGGGGATGATCTGCTTGTCGGCCATGGGAACTAGGAGAGGAGGGGAGCTTCATTGTTGTTGGAGGATAAAGCTTTGATGGGATGGCTATGGAGATAGGTAGGGGCTTGTTTATATAGAGGAGTTCAACTTGCAGCAGGGGTCAAGATCTATCCATATGAGGTCTCGTAACAAAGAAAAATAGAATGCATCGAAAAACTATGGGATTGCAAAGAGGAAGGATCTAGAAGACATGAGAGAGTTGACGGGACATGAGAGGCACTGACAGTGGGCCGGGTGGCCTCTAGGTGGGGCTGGCTGGCCCCACATGTCGGGGTCTATTGGTGATTTTTCTCATGGTGGTTTCTAACTTCTATATAATCTCAAAATGTATATTTTCGCATTACAATTCATTACGGAGGATGGCAGTGGTGTAATTTATGGTAAAATCTAGAAATCTACCTCATCCAAACCCTCAGGTGGTTTTTTAGGTTCTAGAAAGATCTTGAGATAGTGGCCATTTACCTTAAATAACGTACCTTCATCATTTTGAAGTGTTACCGCTCCATGTGATGAAGTGCTTATCACCTTGAATGGTCCTTCCCATTTGCTTCAAAGTTTTCCATGCTCGAATAATTTAATCCTAGAATTAAAAAGTAATACCTTATCTCCAGGGGCGAACTCCTTCTTCTTAATCCTCTTGTCATGCCATCTCTTGGTTCTCTCCTTGTATATCTTGGTGTTATGATATACTTTTCACGCCATCCATCAAGCTTAGAGAGTTGCATCTTCCTCTTGGTTCCTGTGGTTTCAAAGTCCATGTTCCATTGTCTGATGGCCCAGTGAGCTTTGAATTCTAGCTCGATCAGTAGATGGCATGTCTTTCCATAGACCAATTAATATGGTGACATCCCCAATCATGTTTTATAGGCCGTTATGTAAGCCCATAGTGCATTAGGTAGTCTATCCTTCCATGCAGTCCCCATCTTGTTGACCGTCTTCTACAGAATATTCATGATTTGTTTATTTGATGTCTCTACTTGGCCACTTGTCTGAGGGTAATACGGAGTAGCAATGTTGTGACGGATCCCAAACCTCATCAAATAGTGGTGGAAGTTCTTGTCCGTGAAGTGAGTGCCTCCATCACTAATCACCATCCTCAGACCTCCAAATCTTGGAAATATTGTTTCTTCAAGCATCTTCTTGGAGTTCTTTGCATCAGCAGCTCTACATGGCATGGCTTCAACCCACTTGGAGACATAGTCAACTACCACCAAGATGTATTCATAGCCTTTTGACTTTGGAAACGGGCCCATGTAGTCGATTCCCCAGACATCGAAGAGCTCTATTTGGAGGTTGTTGGTGAGTGGCATGGTATCTCTTGAATTGATATTCCCATGCCTCTGACATGCTCCACATCTCTGAATAAAATCCTTTGTGTCTTCATACATGGTTGGCCAAAAGAATCCACTTTGCTAGATCTTCGAATGAGTGCGGAATGCCCCATAATGTCCTCCATATGGTGATGAGTGGCATTGTTTGATAATCTTGATGCCTTCCTCTGCCGGTACACACCTTCTATGTAAGCCATCAGAGCAGACTCTGAAGAGGTATGGTGCATCCCATATGTGGAGATGACTTTCGTAGATGAGCTTCCTTTTGTTCTCTCCTGGTGGTACATAACCTACAACCATAAAATTGACAATATTTGTGTACCAGGGGTCAGATTTTGTGACCTTGAAGAGCATGTCATCTCGAAGCGAATCATTGATGGGCAGTTCCTATGAATTCTCAAACTGCATTCTAGACAAGTGATCGGCATCGGAATTTTCTACTCTCTTTTTATCTTTTATTTCTAAATCAAATTCATGGAGTAGCAAAATCTATCTTATTAATCTAGGTTTAGCATCTTTCTTAGTGAGCAAGTATTTCAAAGCAGCATGATTAGTATAAACAATCACCTTAGCTCCTACTAAGTAAGATCTAAACTTATCAATAGCAAAAACAACAGCCAGGAGTTCTTTTTCTATTGTTGCATAATTAAGTTGAGGTCCTATCAAAGTTTTGCTAGCATAAGTGATTGCATGATGCTTTTTATCTTTAGTTTGTCCCAAAACTACCCCCACAGCATAATCATTGGCATCACACATAATTTCAAAAGGTAGCGACCAATCAGGGGGTTGAATGATTGGTGTAGAGATAAGTGCTTTCTTAAAAATATTAAAAGATTTCAAGCACGCAACATCAAATTCAAAGGGAACATCCTTGGCCAAAAGATTTATAAGTGGTCTAGCAATATGTGAAAAAACTTTTATAAACCAGCGGTAAAAACCAACATGACCAAGAAAACTACAGGATCCCTTTGATATTTACGGGAGGAGGTAATTGTTCAATTACTTCAATTTTAGCTCTATCTACCTCAATCCCTCTTTCGGACACCAAGTGTCCAAGCACTATGCCTTCTCTAACCATGAAATGACATTTTTCCCAATTAAGGACTAAGTGCTTTTCTTCACATCTTTGCAAAACCTTATCTAAATTTTCAAGACAATCATCAAAAGTTTTTCCATAAATAGAAAAATCATCCATAAAAACTTCCATGATTTCTTCAATCATATCAGAAAATATAGACATCATGCATCTTTGGAAAGAAGCTGGAGCATTACATAATCCAAAAGACATTCTACGGTAAGCATAAGTTCCATATGGACATGTAAAGGTGGTTTTGCTTTGGTCATCTGGATGAATCAAAATCTGGTGATAACCTGAATACCCATCAAGGAAACAGAAAAAAGAGTGGTTCGCTAGTCGCTCTAACATTTCATCAATGAAGGGCAATGGAAAGAGATCCTTCTTTGTTTCCTTGTTAAGTTTTAGGTAATCTATATACATCCGCCATCCAGTGATGGTTCTTTGGGGGATTAATTCATTCTTTTCATTTTTAACTACAGTCATGCCTTCTTTTTTAGGCACAACTTGAATAGGGCTTACCCACTCACTATGCGGCACAAGATAGATAATCTCGGCATGCAAGAGTTTTAAAACCTCTTTCTTAACAACCTCTCTCATCGCATTATTAAGCCTATGTTGGGGCTCCCTAAAAGGTATAGAGTTAGGATCTGTAGGGAAGTGATGGGTGCAAAGAGCAGGGCTAATTCCCTTAAGGTCTTGGAGTGAGTAGCCAAAAGCATAACAATGTTTTTCTAAGATAGTTAGCAAGCAGAGAGATTCTTCCTGGGAGAGTTTATCACTTATGATCTAGGAGAATCCTGATCATTATTGAGAAAAGCATATCTAAGACCAGAAGGCAAGGGTTTAAGCTCAATAGTAGGCTTAGGTGGTTCCAGCAATTCATCTAGAGGTTTAGCGTCTATAGGATTTTTGTCTTCCTCCTCGATGAAGAACTGGGCATCATCTTCAAGGTTGGGTTCGATCAAGTCATCAAGAGATGCAACCTTAACCTCTTCCATTGGATCTTCCTCAGGAATTGGCTTAGTCTCAGCATTTAGAGAATGAGTAATGGGTATAGAAAGCTTAAAGTTTTTCCCAAGTCTTATATTCAACTTCCCCGTTTGTCCTTCTTGGATAAGTCTTTCAATTGGTTGTCCTATCAATAGGTTAAACTCCATAATATCAAATACATAGAAGCTTAGATGAACCTTAGTTCCTTTTACCTAGATAGGAAGGACATAAAGTATTCCCAAACTTGGGAGAATGTGTCCTGAAAGACTTTTTAATAATTTTGTTGTTGGGGTTAATGGCATGTGTTTCAATAAATCATGAGCAAAAGATGCAGACATGATGTTAACACCCACAACTGAATTGTAAAGAACACTGAAAGGAGCTCTATTAATTTGGCAATGAATGGAAATAGAAGGTGAATCTAAGCGAATCACATCAGAGGAAAGCTCTGACTCTTCTAGCCATTCATTACTTATAATAGGCACTAGCTCTTTCATAATCTTTTTAAGGAAAGCTTCCTCAGAAGGGTCTAAAGGTTCTTCATGAGATAATGATTTTCCTAGACTTCTAGGGGGTCTCCTCATAGTATGGTAATTCGAGGTATTAAGACGCTCCCATGCCATGCCTAGAGATTCTTTTTTCTTTTGTCTAAAAGATAGAACCTCTAAATGAAGTCTGACTACCCTAGAGATGGGAAAGAATTGCAAGCAAAAGCTAGAGCACAGGGCTTCCCAATCTCCTTGTCTACTCTTAATGGTGAGATTGTACCAACGTTTAGCTTTTCCCGTCAAAGAGAAGGGAAAGAGCTTTCATCATAAGGTTTCATCTGACATGCCCTCAATGCGTAGGCATGCACAGGTTTGCTCAAACTCATTTAAGTGAGAGTAGGGGTTTTCATCAACTTTGCCTAAAAAGGGTTGATCCTGAACCATGTTGATTAACCGCAAGCGTAGCTCATAGCCAGGTGTTAGGATAGGCTTTGAATATTCTTGTGGCTGTAGGCTTGTGCCCGTGGGTGCACCATATTGGTAGATAGGGGTGGATTCTAGATCCATGGTAAAAAGGAAAGAAAAGATAAAAGGATACAAGTATAGTACAAGATTAAGCTAGACTCAAAGTTAACTCAGCAACCGTTCGACGGCAACAGCGCCAGAAATACTTGTTGGTATAAATTAATGCATACAGAGTAATCCGCAAGCACACAAATATTATACAATTGTAGCACTTCACCGAGAGTAACCCAGTTTTATATCAAACCCAAAGGAATGGGGAGTGAGAATAACCGATTCTAACTTAACCCAACTTCACAATCAAGGTAGATAATAGAAGCATAGAGGAGACAACTAAGGTCATCTAGTTCTAACTTCAGTAAGCTTTGTCTTCTATTATTTAATTCTAGGGATATTACTAGAGAAAACACAAGCAGAATATGTTTCCTATAGTAACAAAGTTCTGCTAGGCCTACTAACGGGAGGTGGACTACAGAGGATTCAACGAGGCTATAAGAGTCACCCTCGCGAGCTACCACCGATCCAGAAAATATGGTACATCCATGAGTAACCGAGTCTAAGCGCCATGCTTACACTACGAATACTACTTTAACCCAGGAGCTACAAGGATTAAAGTACTCAAAAAGAGAGTCCCAAACCTAAAGAATAATATGAACAAGATGCTTACTTGAATTAAAAGTCAATTACTAGAGAAATCTCAGAAGCAAGCTCAAGAAGAACTTGATTCCACCAGGGTAGGCCAGGACTCCTCCAAAACTCCTCCCTCTCACTCTATCTCTCTATCTCTAATACAAGACTAGATCCTATTGAAGACTAATCTTCTCTAGATTGCTAGCCCTGACACTGGTGGACATATGAATTAGGGTTTCTAGCTTCTCAGCTCTTAGGATCAAATGAGGCTTATGCCTGGAGGGAGAGGCATGGGCTAGATTATATAGCCCTGAGGGTCCGACGTGAGCCCTTGGATCAAATTGACCTAAGCAACGACGGAGATGCACCCTAGGAGGTGGTGGGAAACTGACATAGCAATGAGGCTGATAGGTGGGCCCATAGGGGACCAGGCGGCCTGACAGTGCAGCCGAGCGGCCCCTCATGTCATCCTCTAGTCCTCTGCTTTGGTGATGTGGCTCCTAGATCCTTCTAGAGTCTTCCCACGTAGGTACCGCGGTGGGATTCCGTGTTTTCCTCTGACGATTAGGTCCTCCTCAGTGGTTTTCTGATTAAATCCTGTTAGAAAACATAAATTCACTAAAACTCATGGAATTTATCAGTTTAAACCCCTAAATCTACATTGGTGATTCATTTATGCCCTTATACATGTTTAATTGATGGTTAAATATATATGATAACTACTATCAACAAATACAAATCCTAGTAATGATGCTAAGAAACATCAACAAGCATTTCTAGCCCGTTGCCAGGGATGGACTCCATTCCTGGTAATGTCGCTAAGAAATGCCAATAAGAATTTCTGGCACCATTGCCGAGAACACAAACCTAGTAACAACATTAAAAAATGTCAACAATGCCATAGCCACACATCTACGAGGCATGGCCTCTCTACCACTCTTGGTCCTCCTAGTGCGTAGAAGAAACCATGCACAAGAGCGGCATTACCTACAAAACTCAAGATTACTACATGGTGAGTACTCAATTGTACTCTGTAGAAACTTACCCAATATAATAAGGCCCTGTTTGGTTGGGCTTTCGAACCTACTTTTGCTTTTTGCAAAACCAAAGCCAACCAACGGCCCAAAAGTCACAACTGCTTTTGCCTAAAAACAGCTTTTGCTCTAGTATAAAACTAAAAACAGGTCTCCTTCCTACTTTCACCTTCTTTTGAACCAAATATTTACCTACCTACCACCGGTTATGTAGATACCATTTCCTTCTATTCCCCTTCTTTCTTCGATCGTGTGTGAACAGTTCGTCGTCGTTGTCGTGACCAGGGATGGCCTCGTGGATTCCACGCATCCTGACTGGTACTCCACGTGCGACGACCCTACGGTGCACCTAGGCCATCGATGAGCGGGCAAGCTCAGGCCGCCACCCCTTAGGCAGCCGCGCCTAGGCCGATGCCCTCCGGTAGGAGAGCCCCTTCCCCGACGCGAATCTGCTCTGCTCCGGTGATAGGTGACCTGCTCTGCTCGGGGGTGCAGCCAGAGGCCGTGGGGGCGTGCGGGCGGTCCGCCGCAACCTAGTCTACTTGAGCACGCAGCCGGAGACCTCAGGGGCGCGCAACCGGAAGCCGAGCGCTCTCTTTTCTCTCTTCCTCTCATTCTTTGCCATGGACGCATAGCTCCGAGGTGCTAGTTCTCGTTGCCGGGGCGCCTCCACCCATGGTTCGCCACTCTATAGGTGCGCACAGACCAGGGCAAGCCTTGGTGCCGCCTCTCTCTGCTGGCTACCCACCATAGCTGACGGAATCGAGCCGGCCGATCCTGACCACAAACACCAGAGGAACACGGAAGAAGAGACAAGCGGGTCCACTCGTCAGTGAGAGTTGGAGAGAGTTGAGTGGGGTGGATGTGAATGACATGTGGGGTCCCCCTCATAGGTGTTTTCTAAAAGCCACAACTGTTCCACCAAACGGTCTTCTGCTTTTCTCATAGCTACTTTTCCACAACAACTTTTTCATAGCCCATAGCTCATAGCAGCTTTTCCAAAAGCCACAGCTCAACCAAACAGGGCCTAAATAAGGAGTATGCATTTGGAGCACAATTGATTTTGCATAAAAGCATTTTATACAAGAATGATAAATGGGGATCAATAGACTCTGCAGTTGCAGGCATAGCATAGGTAAATGAATCAAGCAATTAGCAATTTGGATCTTCATCTTCCACGAGTCCTTGTTCCAATCCCACTCTAGTCTATATCTAGAAGTATAAAACTTATAGCTTTCAAAAGGAACTCTATAGGAAGGAGCTGGCAGCTGCCACAACCGCCCTTTGACGATACTACCTCCATTCTGGTACCTGATTACCAAGGGGTTGCCTGCTGTGACAGTGGCCTCCCATGGGTGAGCCTTCTCAAGGCTTCCTTGGAGCATAAGGAGCCCCCGCCTGGAGGGGCTGATGAGTGGACTCTAGAGCCCTTTGCCCCTAGAGTTGGTGCAGTCACTTGTCCTGATGTGTCACGCCCGTTGCGTGACCCTGCCGAGAGTCACCAATATTGGCATTTCTTAGCGTCGCTACCAGGTTTGTGTTCTCCAGCAACTGCGCCAGAAATCTTGTTGATATTTGTTAACGCAAACAGAGAAATCCACAAGCGCACAGATACCGTTGTAGCTTTCACCCAGGAGTATTTCAGGGTATCGTATTTATCCTTCAGGGAAGCAATGGTTAAAGAAGTTGATAAATAACCATCATGTACCTACTAACTCGTATACCGACTAGACTAATGTGAGGTTAAGTGATAAAGATACAGGTTTTTGTATAATGACACACACAGGGAAACTCCATGGTAAGATAAAAGAGTAGACAAGTTAAGCTAGGAGGACAACAGGTGAGTTCAAGGTTCCTTTATACTTCTCTACTACTATGGTTCTATTCTAGAGCAGAGCAAAGGGATTAACTAAACAAAGGGTAAAGCATAGCGATTCAAACCATAGCACTTTGGAGCAGCAAGTTCCTTTCCGACCCACGAAAAGACTGGGAAGGGGTGATCAGGGTCAGACTACCAAAAGCTCTATGAAAACACCAACCCGAACATGGTGGATTACAAAGGTCCTGGTCGGAGCTGTCACCTCCGGGGCTACCACAACTATCCATAGGGTTAGGACGCAAACTCAGTTAATCTATAGTCTAGACACCACGTCTACACTATCGATTACTACTCTAATCAAGTACTATAACTAGAGCACTCGGTCGAGCGGAGATCCCATGCTAAGGTGTAGAACCACTATACTAACCATGCTTAGCTAAACCACTAAGGCGTGAACTGGATAACCATGAAAGATATTTCAGTAAATAGAGAAGGTAAATATATTGATACTTAAGTCTTACAAAGGAGCGATACAAAATTATACCGAACCTCTGAGGACTTCTCCGAAACTTGGGCATCTCTCCATATCTCCCAACTAATCTATACTACTATTACATCTTGAAGAATAGAATGAAATTGCTCCTTGAGGTAGTGTCGAAAGTGAGGGGGATGGAGAGGAGGGAATAATCCATGGAATATTCCTAGGTCCACCTCTCTTTGGGCGCCACCTGGAGGTGGAAACCGACCTCTCCAGGTCGGCACATTAATTCCCCACCGACCTGTGCTGAAAACCGGAGCAAAACCAGCCATTAAGGCCCTGAACCGGAGCTAAACCGGTCGATCTGTGCGCTGTCTGCATTAACTGGAGAGAAATCCGGCGCCTGGTCAGCTGAACCGGCGAAAATCTGCGGCCCATCCGCTCCCAGGCTGAGCGGACCGCGCCACCGCCTCGCTCCTCCTCTCCTGTGTCGCCACGCGTCCGGCCGGGAGCAATACCGCGCGGTTCAGCTTCCTCCCGCGCGGACACAACCGCGGGTGCGCGCGCCAAAACTGGTCGGACGGCCTGTCCTGGCCCGCCACATGCCCCAGCCGGGTCAAACCCACGCTCCCGCTCGCGCTTGCGGACACGCGTGTGCCCGAGCGTGGATGCCGCGGCATGGGACACCGGCGCCACGTGTCCCCGCGTGATGGGCCGGGCCGGTCGACGGCACCCCCCCAGCCGGTAGAGGCTGCGACATGCTGGGCCTGCCTACTGGCCTTGTCACCGAGGTGGGGTGCCACGCAGGGGCCCACCTGGCCAGCGTCGGTGCCCAGCGCATACGCTGCATGGCACTGTTTTGCGGGGCCCGCCTGTGCTGCTGATTGGTTACTGTTGCGGACGTGGATTTTCTTCTTTTATTTGTACAATTAATATCTTTTTATCCCGAGCTCCAAATATATCAATGATCGGCTCGACGAGCTCTTCGCAATGGTGTACTCCGTTTTATCATTTGAGATAATTTTGTTTCCGTGAAAAATTAAATATCCTGCAAAAACAAGTGAGAGTACTAAAACTCGTGAAACTTGTTAGATAAAATAACATTTTGCTATGATGTATTATGGAATGTTGTCACTTTAATGCACTTTGGTAGACAAAATATTAGAGTTAAGGACGACCAATAACCGACAGGGCCTCGTGTCCATTGGACAGGCAGACGGTGTAGCATCTCCATACACGTCAAGTCTTGGACACCTGATGGGTTCCTGAGCCGGATCCTGGCCGATGGCTTAGGACGTCGATTGCCGCCTAGCCTCTGGTCCGAGCGCGCTAGGTCAGGCCACCATCGCTCGTCAGCCCGGGCCCGTGGACGAGCCCTCAAGCCTTGAGCGGTGGCAACAGGGGTGCTCGGGCTCACCCTAACTCCTTCCAAAGGGTGCGCGCGAGCATACTCAATGGGTATAGCCCTCAATCCGAGCGATCCCTAGGATCGGTGGGAGGTCCGTCGGTCAGCTTTCTCTTTTTCGAGGACTTAAAATACCCCTTTGTTAGACTCTCGTCAGCGTCTTATCTGGCCTAGACATGGAGTAGATCCAGCCATGGCTAGCCTAGGAAAGCCCAACACCGCAAGCTTTGTCGTTGAAGCACGGCCTTGCGGCAACTGCCATTACAAGAGCACCACGGAGAGAGGAGACAAGAAGGCCTCGCTGCTGCCATCCTCATCGCTGCGCATACTTCCGGACATCCGGCTCTAGCGGTGAAGCCACGGGGAGGAGCTAGAGGGTAGAAGCAGTGTTGGGGGTTAGATCCACCCGAGCCACCCATGGGCGACGCGAGCATCAGTTTTCGGGGTGTGGCATTACCCATCCCTTTTCAACCCTATGCATAGGTTCTAAGACAACCACTAGTGGAGCCTACCTCAAGCGTTGAGATGCACTAAAACCATGAACAACCTCACCATTCTACCGCGGCAAGCGAGCAAGAAAGATCAAAGCCTCAATCTAGATGAACCTGATCAGAGAACAGGGACCGTCTCAGTCAATGGGAGGATATTTGGATGATGGTGACCTAGATTATCCTTAGAACCAAGCAAATCCCCCAATCCAATCCATCTAAACAGATCCATAAAACCTGGATCAAAAGATGATACAATTTCATGATAGTTCACCCGTGCCTAATTGGTTGCCTGTGTCCACCCTAGCCACAACATCGGCATCCAACCCACTAGTAGAGAAACGACTTCTAATCTACTTCGAAATTTGGCTTTAATCCCGGTATTTTTCGCGCCCGGGACTAGAGAAACTTTTAGTTCCGGTTAGTAGCTCCAACAAGGACTAAAGGTCCCTGCCCAATGGCTACTGCGGCAGGCTTTTGCTGCAGGGGGCCTTTAGTCCCGATTGGAGCTACCAACCGGGACTAAAGGTTAACTTTTACTCCCGATTGGTCCCTCCAACCGGGAGTAAAAGTCTACTCCCGGCTGGAGGCTCCGCCCGGGACTAGAAAGGGACCTTTAGTCCCGGTTGCTGTCTCCAACCGGGACTAAAGATCCCCTCCTATATGCCCCTTCTTTCTCTCCAACCGGAACTAAAGATCCCCTCCTATATGCCCCTTCTTTCTCCCTGAGCCCGAGCCACTTCGAGTTCAGTGTTCTTGCTTCATCGCCGGCCTCTCTTCTTCCTCATCGCCGGTAATCACAAGATTTCTTCGATTCCTCCATCGATTCTTCGGTTCTAAAGGTTACGAACTTTATACTCTCATGTTTCATCAGTAACATATCTCATTTTGTGGACTAGATATATGCGGTTTTTTATGGTGGATTTTTTTTATTTGTAAGACATTTAAGCTCAAAATCACTTTAAAGTTTGCATATTTGGACGAAGGAAGGTTAAAGTAGTTATTCAAAACTAGTATTCAGCTTTCATTTCTAGCATGCATAGCACACTTCATGGTTTAGATATATAGAGAATTTTAGAGTTTTTTTTAATTTTATTTGTTTATAAAATGAGAAATTTATATTATATTAAAAATGAGTATAGAGAGTAGATGTCAACTGCTTCCGGGTCCTCGGCCTCTCATCAGGTTCCAAAGCGACTGAGGCCGGACCTCCCTCTCATTGCATGCGGTAAGTGTGAGGAGAAGATTGTGATGGAGTGCCGGGTGAGGAAGGAGTATCCCAACAATGGCCGTATCTTCTACAAGTGTCCGGATCGTAATGTGAGTTATTTTGTCGCATTTGATGATTATGGTTATTTTGCCTCTTTAGCCTCGGTTGGTATTACCAACCAGGACTAAAGGAACCGGGACTAAATAGGGGCTCTTTAGTCCCGGATTCGTACTCCCTGGTTGGAAAACCGGAACTGAAGGGGTTTTTCAACCAGGGAGTATAGTTTGTTTATGTACTAGTGACCTGAACTCAATTATCTACCTGAAATAGCATTTGGACCTGCATGCTTGACGTGGTGCAAAAGGCACCCACCGGCCTGACTCCGGAGATACCAAAACCACACTTGTTTATGTCAAGCCTGTGGCCGGCTCCATAGCTGAGAGTGCAGGCAGCGGTTCACGTTCGAGCCTGACCTATGCTGGACCAGAAAACATTAATGAACCGGATATAGTATACTCCTTTGGTCTATAGAAGAATGTAATATATAACACCAAATAATTATATTATAAAAATATATCTCATAACAAATTCAATGATACTTATTTAACATCATAAATATTGATGTTTTTTATATACCGTTAGTGACACTTAATGTACTTTAGATTTACATTCTTTTTTGAACCAAGTAAGTACTCCTTCCCATTCTAAATTATAAGACGTTATGACTTTTTCTAAATACATTACTTTTATAATATACCTAGACATGGTGTGTGTATATATAAACACATAGCAAAAATTATGTATATAAAAAAGTCAAAATGTCCTATAATTTAAAATGGTGGGAGTACTTGTTTGCGATTGTGTCAATCTATTTGTTTAGCCTAATTTTGTGCTAGGAAGTCAGGCCGAGATCACGGTCAGGTCTAGCCAGGCAAATCTTGCCTGCTGGTTCCTTTGACGGGCACTGCTACGCCCTTGCCGACCGAGGATGATTGTGCGGGCAAGATTTGCCTCGCTCCTGTGAGAGGAATCGGCTCGCCCGAGCAAGCAAGCTCATCGTGGTTTGAAAAACACTGTTCTGACTGAATTGTTATGAGAGAAAAACACTGTTCCGACTGAAAAAAGAAGCCGAACAAGCCACTTCGCCAACCAAGCAGCCCTACGTCTCTAGGAAGCAGGGTGCCAGAGAAGCAGCACTTCCGAGACAATAGGGATGAAAACGGAAGAAATGCTTCATGATACCCGTCTGTCCAGAAAGGATCAAAACCATATATATCTAAATCCGAACATTTAATATCCGAACAGCATCCCAATACTCAAAATCATATTTCTGATGTGTATATAGGATAGATGTCAATATCCAATGTATCCTACATGGCTCATATCCAATTCTAAGATGGGATAAAATATAGAATCGTTGATATCCGTCTGTATCAATCCGGTTCATCACTACAGGAGGGTGCCCGACTGCAGGGTGGAGAAATTACTGTGACCGGTTGCGTGAACTTTGAACTCATTCGACGTGTGAAAACATATCTATTTGTGGAGTATCTAAAACATTAGCAAACATTATTTCAGGATACGTGAAAACTGGGGTAAGCTGTAGAGCTAACAAAAATGCAAAATCCATATCGATATTTAGTTGTTGCTACAGATTACCAAAGAAATACTAATTACAACAGTTGTAATTGCACCATGACAAATTCAAGTACAACGCTACTTTTTCACGTAAAGCAGCACACGGCAAACTTCTGCCTAAATCGGTACTGAGAAACAGCATACGTAAGCTTGCCTGTGTTCTCATCCAGCCAAAATATGGCAAATTTGATTTTAAATGCTTGGCTCCTGTCTACTTGTACAACCTTTTTTCTGTAGCAAAATGCTATCGGTTACTGAGGCTTCAAGCTTCAACTAAGGCAACCTAAGGCATAGCCCATCCACCTGTCAAAAGACATCAATAGTTTCAACAAAAGAGCAAAATTAGTTCAACATAAGCATGTCATTAGTATACACAAATAGTTGTAATAGATTGATGAGAATCATAACAAGCCAATGGTTTATATATAGTGAAAACAAATTGATTATAACTGTGAATAACGGCCACTAAAGTCGTTTCCTATGCACATGCAATTAGGTGGGATTTGTCCAAACAAAAAGTAGTAGAATAGTTCTCAACGTTTCCTATGCACATGCATCGAGGTGAAGCAAGGTAAGGACTCCCCCACCCTATGTCAGCGCGCGTACACAGCGAAGCTACTGGAGCGAAGCAGCATGGCAGATTGCAAGCCGTGCATGATGTCGATGGAGAGCCTAAAGCTGACGAAGGCCAGCACCGCAGCGAAGGTGGATGCCACGCTCTACCAAAGCATCGTCGGCAGGCTACGCTACCTAACTGACGTGGCCGAACATCTCGTTTGCCGTCAGGTAAGTGAGCAAGTTCATGGAGGATCCTCAGGAGGATAATTGGGCCGCGGTGAAGCGCCTGCTGCGCTATATCAAGGCGACAACCGATCAAGGCATGGTCTTCCCCAAGACCGGCGGAGCAGAGCTGCGACTGAAAGGCTTCAGCGATGCGGACATGGCGGGCGACATTGATGGGTGGAAGAACACCTCCGACATGCTCGTTTTCCTCGGCCCGTCCCCTATCGTGTGGCAATCACAGAAGTACAAGGTGGTGGCGCTGCGAGGCTAAGTACATCGCAGCGGCCACAGGCGGCATGCCAAGGGATGTGGCTACACCGGCTGCTAAGCGAGCTCATCAGGGAAGAAGCTCGCCTACTAACTCTCTGCCATTGCCCTTGCCAAGAACCCCGTCCTCGACAACCAGAGCAAACATATTCGACATCAAGTATCGCTTCCTTCGTGATTGCATCGATGGAGGACTAACTCGTCCCAGAGTTCGTCAAGACCGACCGACAACTCGCGGACATCCTCATGAAGCCACTTGGGCGCCTTTGGTTTCTACAGTAGCAAACTTGTGTTTGTGTTGTGTGTGTGTTCTGTTCTCAACTCTTCTACCTCTAGCTATGAGTTGTGAGTGTGGGTGTGAGTGAGCTAATTGCTCCCTCTGCAGGGAGCTCGGTTGCCAACAGAGCTACTAGCCTTTCATCTAGTAGAGGTACGGAAGTGGGAATATTTTATTTTTGTATTTCCCATCAGCTTATCTCACTATGCAAATCTGCATTGACTAATATGATCAAATCAGGCGTAATAGCCAATGCTACATAAGCCTGCACAAGAGCCTCTACAGGCAACCAAACATGAACATCTACACTACATAAGGTTGGATATAGGATAATGCTGACAACCAATCAGGGCTCTATATCTATACAAAAAGAAAAGGTTGCCCAGCAATCTAGCCGAAAACTAGGCAAGTCAGTACAAGGTAGAAATAATGGCAATATATGCAAAAGAGCTAATAAGTAAAAACAATGTTGAATGTTGAATTGATAGGTTGCTCCCAAACAGATATCTAGGGGCTACCACAAATAAAAAGCATTGCCATTGTATCTCCTACCACTTACAATAAATACAAAGAACGGATAAATACAGAAAAATAATTTGTTTTTTCTTGAATACGCAGGAGAGCTGTGTATCATTGCATTAAGAAGAAAAAAGGGTAATACAAAACACAAACGCCACCCACCACACCCTTAACCGAAAAAGAAGCTACAAACGCACCCTGTTAATTTGTTCTAGACAGGTAACAAGAAAATTTGTCATTTAGTGAGGTAATAAGGTCAATAAATTCTGCTGAGTTCCAGTATCGATAAGAATTCAAGTTCTTATTAATTCTATGTTAGGGTATGAATATGCGATACCAATTCGTTATGTATGGATGATGGATGCAAATCTTTAGACCCAAAAGTACAAATACCTTCAGTGAGTTCAACAACCCAGAGACTCAAATCAGTAGAACATTATACTCTGATACGCTTCCTCATCTGATGCCTGGACCTACAATAACCAGTTACAATCGGATTGCAGATGAGTAACAATAAAATGTGTGAATAGAAATTAATCTTAGCACTATGTGAAGGTGGAGAAACACAATGTCAACTATTTAGGCCATCAACTGAGCAAAGCGGTAAAAGATGATTAAAACTCAAAAGTAATAAAGTAGTAAGACATTTTCAAATGATAAAAGCAATGGCAAGTTAGAAATAAACAGCCATTTTTCATTTGCAAGGATCATTTTAGCCTATTCTGTAACTTATCCTATGTTTTATGATATCACATCAGCAAGAGTGCAGCATGTGGATTACACAAAATGCATGCAGCAGAACAATTTACATGATCCTCTACATTGCTATTTGATGCCTTAATATGCAGGTACAGCTCATCTCCCAAGCAGCTGTGCCTCCTACATAGCATAACAATTCAGGAAATATATCAAATTGATAAGCCATTAAATACATTAGTATCAACATAGTTGGATGTCTGTAATTTTAGAATTTTGTAAGTTGTGTTTCTAGTGCAGCACCCACCCTGTACACGCAGCTATTAGAAAATATGCAGCAACAAAAGATGACACAGAAAAAAAATCACACTGAAAAATGCCATGTCTAGCAAGGCTTAAGAAAGGAAGACGAAGAGGACACACCCAGATCACGGGGGCTGAGCACGCACGCCCAGACCAGAGGGGTGCGGCCAGAGACCACACGTCACGCACGCTGAGCAGGTTTGCGCCCTCAACCTCACCGTTTCTCGGCTAGAACACGGCTCCACCACCAACAAGCAGCCGCACGGGTCACACAGTCATCTCCAGCACCGGTATCCTCGGCAAGCCGTCTCACTCGTCAGGATCGTCCAAGCATTCCACCGACGATGACAATTTCCACCCTAGGCCAAAGCTGGATTTCTAAACTTACAATAGCAAAGAAGACCCTGTGCCACGGCTCAACATTACAATAGCAAAGAAGACCCTGTGCCACGGCTCAACAGATGTGATACCTTCTTCAGGGGCCAGCAAACTCCAGATGACAAGCAAGTGTAGTATGCATCGTTGCACAGATTTGTCGAGCTGTTGGGAAGCATATCGCCTGGCGTCGCTTCGTCCAAATGGTTCATCAGCACTTCAGTCCTCCCATGACAGACACGCCACTTGGTGAATTGAAGTTGTTGGGGCGCACAAGGTCTATGGAGGATTACAGTGACCACTTCATGTCCCTCTCATGCCGCGACCCCGAGTTGATGCAGTCCCAACTCATTGAATTGTACACAGCCAGTCTTGAGAACCCCCTCAAAACAGATGTGGCATTGCGGAGGCCAGAGACCCTAAACGACGCCGTCATGCATGCACATGCATATGAACAGCACCTCCAGTTTGTGCTAGTGGACTCGGGACAGCGAAACTGACCTTTCCGAGGAACACAACTGTCGCCTGTTGTGAGCACACCGGCCTCAGGATCTGCATCAGGTGTCTTCGCTTTCTTCTAAGCCGCTGGGCCGCTGGTAGCCACACATCCACAGCGGCACCTCACACCAGCTGAGATGGCCCAGAGGCATGCAGATGGCTTGTGTTATAATTGCGATGAGACATTCGTGTATGGACACAAGTGCAAATGTGTGTCCGTGCTAGAGATCATGCCTGAAGATGTCAGTAAGGAGGTTGTGGACATCACGACTTTGGCAAACACCGAAACACCAGAAATCTTGCTTCAGGCAGTCACTGGAGATCTCCACATTCAGAACTACAAGGACTGGAATCTATTTTGGTCCAGTTCACCTCACTGCTCAACTTGACTCTGCGTCATCACACAATTTTGTGGACGAAGACGTCGCTTGCCAGCTCGGCCTCCGGATACACAGCACGCACAGGATGTGTCACCGTGGGCAATGGAGACCGCATGGACTGCCCGAGTATGTTCCCAGACATGGCAGTGGTGATCGGGTCTGAGAATTTCGTCATGGACTACTATGCCATGCCTTTGGGTGGCCATGATGTCATTTTGGGGGCTGCAATTCCTGGGCACTTTGGGTTGGGTCCAATTCTATGGGGTCTTCACAGAGCAAACACTATGCTTATGTCAGGGTGACACCACATCCTATGGACTGGGCTCGATAGAGATTCAGCAACCCACCTTAACACATTGCTGGCTGAATCCAGCAACATGATGGAGCACCTCTTGGATGACTACAAAGAGGTTTTCAGCAAGCCGACGGGGCTGCCTCCTAGCCACAACATTAGTCACGAAATCAGGCTGCACTCAGAAAGATGAGCTTGAACGCTAGTGCACGGAGATGCTGCATCAAGGGATCATTCGGCACACCTTCTCTTCTGCAGCATTGCTTGTCAAGAAACAAGACAAATCTTGGCGCATGAGCATCGACTGTCGCGCTCTCAACGTCGATATGATTAAAGACCAGCTCCCAATACCATTTGTCCAAGAGTTGCTGGAAGTACACATTCAGAACACATCAGCCCCAAGTTTCTAGTAATGCCTTTCCGACTCATGAATGCCTTGGCAACATTCCAGGCATTGATGAACAAGGTTAAAGCCTTTAAGTCCCAAACAAGTTGGGGTAGGCTAGAGTTGAAACCCAGCAGAAGCTGTCTTCCAAGCACTCCTATCTAAGGCTAAGTCTTTGGGTATATTCCATCCTTTCAAGTCTCCTTTTATTGCCTCTACCCAAGTCAACTTCGGTCTTCCTCTGCTTCTCTTCACGTTACTATCCTGGCCTAGGATTCCACTACGCACCGATGCCTCTAGAGGTCTCCGTTGGACATATCCAAACCATCTCAACCGGTGTTGGACAAGCTTCTCTTCAATTGGTGCTACCCCTAATCTATCACGTATATCATCGTTCCGAACTCGATCCCTTCTTGTATGACCGCAAATCCAACGCAACATACGCATTTTTGCGACATTTATCTGTTGAACATGTCGTCTTTTCGTAGGCCAACATTCTACATCATACAACATAGCAGGTCTAATCGCCATCCTATAAAACTGCCTTTTAGCTTCTGTGGTACCCTTTTGTCACATATGCCACCAGATGCTTGCCGCCACTTCATCCACCCTGCTTTGATTCTATGGCTAACATCTTCATCAATATCCCCGTCTCTCTGTAGCATTGATCCTAAATATCGAAAGGTATCCTTCCTAGGCACTACTTGACCTTCCAAACTAATATCTTCCTCCTCCCGAATAGTAGTGCCGAAGTCACATCTCATATACTCAGTTTTAGTTCTACTGAGTCTAAAACCTTTGGACTCCAAAGTCTCCCGCCATAACTCCAGTTTCTGATTCACTCATGTTCGGCTTTCATCAACTAGCACTACATCGTCCGCGAAAAGCATACACCAAGGGATGTCCCCTTGTATGTCCCTTGTGACCTCATCCATTACTAAGACAAACAAATAAGGGCTCAAAGCTGACCCTTGATGAACAAGGTTACATGCTAGGTTTTTTTTTTTTGACAACATACTGATCAGTTCATCCTGGTCGGAGCATCTGCGGCATGTTCAACTAGTTATGTGAACACTGAGGAACGCTCCAAGTGTTCCTTTGGGGCGCACTCAGTGGGATATCTCAGCCATACCATCAGCGCCATATTGTCGCCATGGACAAAGCTAAGGTCCATGTAATTTTGTCTTGGCCCAAATCCATCAAGAACTTTGGAATCATCGCTGCTCCATTAACAAAGCTGTAATGGAAGGAGGGGTTTAGCTGGACAGCATAGGCAGTGAGCGCGTTCCAGGAACTCCAGCATGCCCTCACAACGGCTCCTATCCTACAAATGCCAGATTTCTCCATGGACTTTCCAGTTAAGTGTGATGCATTGGGATCGTGCTTCGGGGCTAGGCTGAGAAGCAATAGCATTTTTCAACCGACCAATCACACCCAGGCACGCCAAATTAGCAGCACACGAGCGTGAGCTAATAGGTCTTGCCCAAGTTGTTCGCCATTCAGGACCTTACCTCTGGGGGAGGCCATTTGTCATGCTCACGGATCATTGAAGCTTGAAGTTCCTGCTCAATCAAAGATTGGTAACCATTCCGCATTACCAGTAGGCTAGCAAGCTTCTCAGGTTTGAATTCTCAGTCGAATACAAACCGGGATATACCAATGTGGTGGCGGACACACTATCCCACCATGACACTGAGAAGTCGGCCACCTGCCAGGCACTATCGACACCCAGGCTAGTCGTGTTCAATGATATCCACACGGTCCTAGGAGATAGTAGAGCAAAGGCAACAGCATACAGTGGAAGGCTTGGCAGGAGATAAGAGGGGTTGCTGCTTAAAAACAACAAAGTGTTTGTGCCTGCAACATCACATTGGGCGCAGACAGTAATAGCAGCAGCGCATGAAGGTATTCAAAAGACGCTTCATAGGTTGCATGCTGATTTCTGCATCTCTGGTGACAGAACACTGATTCGTCCACTACTTGTCAGCAAAACAAAACTGAGCAGCTGTGCCCAGCCGGACTACTCCAAAACCTGCTAGTACCATCAGTGTTGTGGTCCGATATTGCCATAGACTTTGTCAAGGAATTACCATGCGTCAGTGGGAAGTCAGTCATCTTAACTGTAGTGGACAGATTCTCTAAATCAGCACATTTTATTGCCCTGGGACACCCTTACACATCGAACTCGCTAGCTTGGGCATTCTTTGTTGATAATGTCCGGCTCCATGGTATTCCGAGTTCTATTGTCAGTGATCAAGACCAAGTTTTTACAAGCACCTTTTGGCGCGATTTATTCACATTAGCCAGGGTTCACCACATGTTTTTTGCCTTCCACCCGCAGTCAAACGGTCAGTCGGAAGCCACTAATAAAATTATCGCGATGTATCTTCGCTGCTTAACTGGAGACTGACCAAGGCATTGGCTGCAACAGTTACCCCTATGGGCGAGACTCGCCTTCACTACGTTCTATGAGCCGGTGAAGCACACCTTCCGGCTGCTAAGCAGCAACTTCAAGATTGATGAGTTCCTGGTGGAGATCAGGGAAAGATTGGAGCAAGCTCAGCAGTACCACAAGTCTCAATATGACAAGCATCATCGAGAGGTGACTTTCCATATCACCGTCCACTAGCATCATTGGATGTATATGGCAGGAGCAAACTGGGACCTAAATTCTATGGTCCATTCAGGATCTTAGAGCAGATAGGCGACATTGCCTCGTCTTCAGCTGCTGGCAGGTGCAAAGGTCCATGATGTATTCATGTTGGATTGCTGAAGGCGTACAAGAGTGAGCCACCTGCGTCGACACCACCAGTGCCAGCAATCAACCATGGTCGTGCTTGTGCTGAACTAGTGGCAGTGATCAAAGCACGCCTCGCCCGTTGCATTCAAGGTCCTAGTACACCGAAAAGGTCACCTTGCGAAGAATGCATCGTGGATGACGGTGACGAAGTTCAGGTTTGTGCAGGCAGGGAGAAATGTCATGTGTGCCAAGGCTTATGCAAGGAGAAAGAAGAGGAAACACCTAGACCAAAGCGGCTCAGCACATGCACCCACACCAGAGGGGCGCGACCAGAGACCGACGTCACGACAGGGAGTCCGCGCATTATGTACCGGTTTGTTTAGGTTCAGGTTTAGTTGGTTCCTTGTTTAAGTTGGACTCATAGGGAGGTACTCCCTCCTCCCCAATAAAGTGTCATTCTCACTTCCCGAGAAGTCAAAAAAATTTAACCTTGACCAAATATATATAAGAAAATATTAGTAGTTTTGGTAAATAATTAGTATCATTAGATAGATCATTGAATATATTTTCATAATAAACTTATTTGAAGATACAAATGTTCTAACAGTTTAGAATAATACTAGCAGGGTATCTCGGTATGAAAATCCTACATGACTATTGATGTTTCATTGTTATGATTAGACATTTTTTATAGGGACTCAACTTCATTTAACAGGGACTTTAGTATATTCCAGTAGGCATTATTCTAATATTCTATTCGTATGTTTGATTGTCCATGTTAATACTATTATTCTTCCTTTTCTGGTAATAATTTGATCTGCCTGTTCCTTGCATTTTGTTAATTCCAACCATCTATACTTCCGAACCAAGCAAAATCACTCCTATATCTATATTTTGACGACATAGCGCTCATCCTACTGGCAACTCTAGCAGTAACCTTCTATAAGAAGGTTTAGTTTAGAATGGAAGTAAAGATAGGATCCACCATTCTCAAAGATATTAAAAGAAGATAATAATTGATCAAATGAGGCTTTTATACACCCAATAAACTACTCCCTCCATTCCAAATTATAAGATGTTTTGACTTTTCTAGATACATTGCCTTTACTGTATATCTAGACATAATGTACATCTAAGTGTGTAGCATAATCTATGTATCTAGAAAAGCTAAAACGTCTTATAATTTGGAATGGAGGGAGTAGAATAGTGTGTGCATTACTTCATCCTGTGAGATGATAACAGAATTTCTTGTCTAATGACATGCTTCAAGTTCTCTTAATAAACAATTAGCTTTTTAAGTTAGGAAATATATGGTTGCCAGGGGTAACATTACATTTATTCTCAAACGCAGGGATAAGATTACACTGGTTTCTAACAGTGGGGGCCTCCCCTGCTGTTTTCCTGGTTCAAAAAAAAAAAGATTACCCTGCTTAAGATTGGGTTCAATACTTTATATTATTTATCAGGGAGCCCTATAAATAGGGAGATTTGTAATATATTTGGAATGAAGGATGCCACCTTCCAATTATTCAGGACTCAGCTCACAGTCCCATCACTCCGAATCCCATACTGTTTTACTATGCCCTCTTCATTTCCAAAACACACTACTGTAATACGGATAATCAGCTCTAGCGGTAAGTGTAAACCTAAAATAACAAGTACTTATTGCAGCACAACAATGACAATCAAGCACAGCCTGAAGCACTAGCTCTTAACCCAGAAGTTATCCAAACAGGTCAAGATATCAAGTTCAATGTATGGCAAAAAGGAGTGATTATTCTGTCAACCTAAAGTCCAGAAAAAATAAAATTCTTTTCAACAGAGCTCCAAGAACTTGTTTTCCTGGAAGCAAGGTATTTGTATAAGGAATGATTGCCAGAATACTCTAATCATTCGTTACATGTTCAACTTTATTTATCACAATAGTTCAGGTATACTGGAATGAATCGTGTGCCACATTTGTTAGGATGCTACTAAGCTACTTTCAGACTGTCTAATCATGAAAACACCACATAAAATGAGCTTTGATAGCAGTAATTGGAGGATCGACAACAGAAGAAAATACAGATAGGGTTTCCATCAAATAACTTTCATGATATACAAGCAACAAAAGAGAAGTTCATCATCATTGGAAAGATAGAAATGCGTCCAAATGTGGCAAGACAAACTCCTTACCTTGTGGCTACATGTTCTTCAATTCACTTTCTCTTCGTCTTCAGTAAACATAAACCACTTGTCTTTATTTGCCATTAATTCATCATCACCATACTCTGGCATAAACATGATATACAAATCGGTAATGTAGCATTCCAGAGTCTAGAAGAGTAAATTAAACCTTGTTGCATAAGAACTTCAAACAAACCTTGAAGCAATATTGCTGAGTTATCACAGTAACCATCTAAGCTTCCAATATGCTACTCCTTTCTCTACCATCAGAGGCTTGGTCCAAAGACCTCCTTGCTTCTCCATAGTTGCCATATCTGGGAAGCAAAAGATGAACATTCATACTAAACAACTAGCGC
The DNA here is from genome assembly GCF_019320115.1 of Miscanthus floridulus. Taxonomy (NCBI): domain Eukaryota; kingdom Viridiplantae; phylum Streptophyta; class Magnoliopsida; order Poales; family Poaceae; genus Miscanthus; species Miscanthus floridulus. The sequence continues at coordinate 135,217,972 of NC_089587.1, read as the reverse complement.
GAATGTAAATATGTTTTTTCAAGGTGTTTGGTTGTGTTGTAACTCCCTTCTTTCACTGCAATGATACACAGCTCTCCATCGTGTTCGAGAAAAAAAAAGGAAGTGTTGTGTGAAAACACATAAAATAAAAGTTGCAACTAATCAAACAGATAGAGAACTGAGAAAATTGCATAAAGCTAACAAATTTAAAGTGGAAAGTTCTAGATATATCCAATCATATTGTTCAGACCATTTATGGTTGCACGCTTGACTTCCTGTGCCTCCTTTATTTGGGAAATAAGATACTTATTTTCTTCACTGCTAAAGGCTGCTTCTCCATTTGGTGAAAGCATTGTTTTGTCCATGTTGTCCTTTAGCCTTTCCTTTAGCTCCTTTTCCTAAGAAACAAAACAAAGGTATTGTAGAATGCTTTATGGTCATGATCCTAGAAAGAGAAGGCTCACTAAGCTGAATACCATTTCTTTTGCAGCACGAGCTTTTTCTCTAGCAGCAATCATTGGTTCAGCAGCTATGTCATTTTGCATGTCAATCCAGTTCCTCAGCTTGCTAAACAGAGTAAATAAATCATTAATATAGAATAATAATATATTTCCACCATTATTTTATATGTGATGTTATAGACTTGTGTTACCACATTAATTTAATTTATTTCCTGCGAACGTATAACACAGTCATATAAACTTTTTATGTTCTAAAAAAGAATAATAAAAAACATTTTCCCTTCTAAAATAAAAATAAAACAAAGAAAGTGGCAGTGAAGTGAATTAATTTTAGTAAATGTAGTAAGTACTACTTACTCAATAGAGGGTTAAAACAAAAAAATACGAACAAAGAGAGTGGCAGAAGTATATTAATTTTTACTAAATGTAATAGACACTACTCACTCAGTAGAGAGGGTCTCATCACAAAGAAAATTCAGAACACGCAGCTTACAAGAAGGGCTCAAGTTTTTATATCCTGATATCCCCTGATTGATATAGTTGAGAGGAAATCCTTTTGATATAAATGCTGATTCACTTATATATTTGCCAACATCAATTACCCATGCATCTCCATCTCTTGTATAAGCCAGAGGCCTGGAGACAACATTTTTATTTTTAATAACTACATTAAAACAAATTTGCAAGGAGCTATCAACTTGGATTGTACTTACTTCTTCCCCCTTCCTTCTCGAATGACAGATAACAAATTTATGTGAAACCCAGCAACAACTGAGGATACCAACCGAAGTTCACGGCCTCCAACTAAATCTTGAAGAATTCTTTCTGGTTGCCCTTTCTTTATTTGAAAAATCTGTGTGAAAGAACATGTTCGATGTTATTACATAATTTAATGTGTCATGAAAGTAAGTGTTCACGCTAGGGAAATGGAAATGTTAAAGAATAAACAATTTATGAGGACTACATTAAAGAATCCTAATTCATTTTGAACCTGCGGACGAGCCAGTGGCTCGGTGGTGAAGCCACTCGGTGGGAGCGCCACCCACCCGAGTTTGATTCCCGGCTGGGACGACTCGGGTGTCCCACCTCGGGATTTTTCCCGGATTTGTTTCCTGTAGGTCCTGGATATTCACGTGGCGCCACAATGGGACTACGATGTGCCCGTCGTCTATGAGGTCCGTGCAGCTTCGGTGATCTCCAGAAGGACACAAGATGTGTATAGGTTGTAGTTCTAGGGGTGTGGTGTGTTGGTTGAGTAGAGTTCAGATACTACAACTTGTATACTAGGGATCTAGGCTAAAAAAAATCATTTTGAACCTTATAACACTTTTAGTATAATGTATCTGTTCATTTAGTGATGATTCCATTCCACCATGATAATAAATGTTTGATTTCTGCATATTGCCTATATGCAGAAAATAATTAACACTTTTGTGAAAATGCCTGGATATACCAACTAGGCGACTAATAACGTATTATGCTTGCATTACTCCTGTGATGAGCACTTTCATAACATCAACTTTCAAAGAAGAGAGAGAGAGAGAGAGAGAGAGAGAGAGAGAGAGAGAGAGAGAGAGAGAAAGAAAGAAGTCACTGTTCTTCTAGTTAGTGAACAACTTTTCATGCTGTAACAGGTCGCAGCTAACAAAATACTTTCACTACTATTCTTGTTCTAGAGATTGCAGTATACTACCGCTATAATAGACAAGGGTTCATAGTCACTAGCTCACCATAAAATGGTTGTTATAGTGTTTGGACACAATTGGAGAGGTAGAGTAGCCAGCTAAATCGACAGTGATATGTAACAACTCATCAGTGCAAGATATATTTTAAGCCTTGTATGACAAATTCTAGCCTTCTTTTAGCTCAGATTCTTTCATCTGGATGAACAAGTTATAACGCAATGTACTTTTGTTAACAAAGAACATTAAGAAAAATGTGCCGTCGAACTATCAACATAAACAAAAAGAAGAATGAACAAGCATAACTTCCGTCCATCAGCTTCATCGACTAATGATGAATGTCTTATAAAAAAAGAATCATATCTTTTTTCCATTAACCATTTATGCTGCAGACATATTAAACATATAGGCAAGTATGTTGAAGCCGCAACTTTGTCACTGTACCTTTTTCTCTTAGAAAATTCATTCCCCAGGTCTGTGTTATCCATAAGGTGAATAATTATGTGTCAAAGATCAAAATAAATAAAATAATACTGTAGCACATAATCAAAAACAGATTCTATTATTATGCACTTGACATTACATGGCACTTTCTACATTTATTGTGCACTATATATGCCTTGTCCTAGTGCACTTTCATCATTTTTATAAATGTTTATCAATTTTCAAATAAATTAAAAGATTGGTATGTCTTTAAGAAAATTAAAAGATATGGCATGTCTTTAAGAAAATTCCATCTTTGTGAATAACTATATCTATAGTGACTTGAAACTTGAACAAAGACACAACATGCAGAACTACAGACACATGTATGGTAGACTTCAAAACACCAACATATATGCCTGTTTTCAAACTAAAATACTAAATTTGCACTATTTTCTAGAACAAGCAGGAGAGTTAAGCATCAGTATCATTAAATTCTGTGCACCCTCAATCTCCAAACGAGCACACAATACAAACAAGACAGAATTATAGATTATGCCATCTCAAATGTGCATGGGCCAGTCTGGAACCTTTGAACTAAATCATGACCACTGGAGTAGTCAAATAAAACACAGGAGAGAGAAGGGTCAACTCCTCTGCACGATTCATGAGGTATAAGAAACGAAAGGCACGGTCCTAGGAAGGAATCAAGATGTTGGTTGCCTTTGCCTTTTTGTGATACTGGGTATTTTTGCATTTTTTTATTTCCTTTTCGTGGTCCTACTTATCTGATGGTAAGCCAATGCAAATTAATATGGCCATGAATTCACTCAAACACGGGTGATGCTCTGATGGTAATTATGTTCCTTAATTAGCGAACTTAAACACCAAAAAGATCTGCATCAGACAAAAAAAGTTCAGACAACATACACAGTAAATTATTGGCACTTTTAAGAACTTACAAGATATGCGCAAGTTCCATCCAGGTTGGGCAACTGCCTGGAGGCACACTCCCTTGGGGAGAGTGCCCATCAAACCTATAATACCCATCTGCACTCTGTTTGATGTTTCATGGGCTAAGCTTCTAATATAGACTTAACAATGATGGCCATGTAAACTATCAATAGAGCTGCTCACTTCTGGACACAACTTAAGCCTAATAAGCACGGTCACCTTAAGTAACAACTGCGCTTCAACAAGCTATGTGTGAGCTACTCAAAACTAAATTCAGAGTCATGTAATCAAGGTTTCCAAGCAACAAAACAAGATGGCCGGTTGCTAGACCAGCTGCAGGACCTCCCTATTTCCTTAAAAACAGACTTGATCAAGGGGAGAGACGTCCTGTTGACTTTAGTCTTCAAGAAGGGGCCCACCGAACCCGGAACAGGCAGGAACCTCACACGTGCATGCTTCTTTGGCAGCCACGGAACCATCTGCACTGTTTCCACCAGAGAAGTGGGCACACAACCATGCAGCACCAGGGATCGAACCCTAGTGGGGAGCTCCACAACTCAGGTGCTCAGCCACTGCGCTATCAGTGCGTCTGCCCCTATTTCCTCAAGATCAACCAGCAGTAAGTTCAAGAAAAGCTCATATTTCTCTCACATCTTGCCTCACCACCCACAGGCTCCATAATCACACGCCAACCTGAACATCCCTTTCCCTTGATGGTTTGCATCCCCACAAACAGGTTCTAGATGCCTCAGTCCAACACCCACAAGTACCTCTCCTTGCCTGGCTGGGATTCCAAACTTTTAGCAACCTCTAATTTTAATTATGATTCCGCTTGGCATCAAAACCCAAACTTACTTAAGCAGCTAGAGTTCATACGATGCAAAATCATGGCAAAAGTCAAATTCTCAGATATCCAAACACAGAATCAAGTGTTAACAAAACAAGGCATGCACCATTATATTTATAAAATTAAGCTCATTCTTTCTTGCCTTTGATTACCTCTGTAAATGCACGGCAGAATTCTAGAAACTGAATGGCAGCCCCAACATCCTCATCGTCAAGTTGTGCACCTGCAATGTTTGTGACTGGGGTACCCCTGGGTAGCACAGTGTTACTATTGAGCGAATCAGGGTTCTCATCCATCTGCAATGGTTCACTATTGACTCCACCATGTGACGTTTCATCAGCAGGATCCTTCTTTGCCCTGTGCTTGAGCTTCTGCCTTTTCTTGATATGAACAGAAGGAAGTGAATTGAGATCAACACCTATATTTTCATCCCCTTCATCTGCTGGAACTGTATTGAGATCAATGCCTATATTTACATCCTTTTCAGTGGCCACCTCATCAGCAGCATCTGTCCCTTGGGATCTCTTTGTGCCCTGCTGCATGTTTGTAACAGTGTGTCAGTAAAGCATATCAACAAGAGAGTGTTATTGCAAGGCACAACATAGAATTAGAGAGTAAAACAGCAATACCTTGTCACTACCATTCACCCTGAGTATCGCTTGCGCAGCAGCCACCACATCTGACCCCTTTTCAAGGAGATCATGGACAGAGGTGCACCCAGAAGCCTTGGCGATGTGGGCCATTATCCCAGTTGGTATCTCGCCTTTCTTCTTTCTGGTCAGACACCCACAAGACAAATAAGAAGATCTAGATTCCCCACCATGACAACTGAACTGAGCACCAGCACCCCCAAATCATCTATGCACGGCTCACCTACAGAAGCTGCAGTTACAGATGCCCCTGCACTTAGGGCAGATCCAGTCCTCCTTGCCGGCCGCCTCCTCGGCATTCTCGCCGTACCTAAGGAAACCAGACCACTGAGAAAGAAATTGCACCTGCTGGGAAGAAATTGAGGATGGCTATTTACCTGTTAAGGAGGCACTTGCGGCAGTACTTGATTGGGCACGGACCCTTCTTCTTGACTTGCTTGCACGCCGCTGCGAAGTCCGTTGTCTTCTGGCGGCACTGCAGAGAACAGAGGAGCAAAACGAGTCAAATCTAAGTACCTCGTAAATCAGAAGCAGGGGAACAGGAAGGACGGGCAGATTAGCTCACCTGGTGGCAGGTCTTGCCATTCTCTGGATCGTAGATCCGGCGACCAACAACCCGGACTCCGGGCGCCGGGTTGCGCTTCTTGGCCTTGACCTCCGGCGCTATGACCTCCAGCGGCTGCGGCTCCAGCACGTCGGCCCTCCCCTCGCCGAAGCGGACGTTCCCCTCCGGTGGTGCGGCCATCCAAAGTGACCGGCGACGAGCTCGGAGGAAGGAAGGATGAAGCTAGGTCGTGGAGGCTCTCAGATTCGAAATGAAGGAATGCTGGACTGTCGTGGTGCGAGAGGCTTATGCGGGGATTTCTTCCGTTTCTGGTCGGTCTCCAATTAAAAGGAGATGTTCAATGCGCAATTTTGGTAGAGCGGGCGGGAAATGAGGCCTTGTTTAGTTCCACCCCAATTTCCAAAAAGTTGCTACAGTACCTGTCACATCGAATGTTTGCGGCCTTTGCATGGAGCATTAAATGTAGACGAAAAGAAAAACTAATTGCACAGTTTGGTGGGAAATTGCGAGACGAACGTTTTAAGCCTAATTAGTCTATGTTTGAACACTATTTGTCAAATAAAAACGAACATGCTACAGTAGACCCAAAATCCAAATTCATGGAACTAAACAAGGCCTGAAGATCATGGCGCCGCCGAATTCCCCCGAAAGGTTTCAAATTGTCCGTCTCCCATGAGCCCGTAACACCGCTCTATTAATCCAACACATGCGCCCCTGCTTTTAGGGTCTGTTTAGATTCCAAAAAATTTTACGCAGTACCGTTACATCGAATCTTGCGGCACATATATAGAGTACTAAATGTAGACGAAAAAAAACTAATTGCACAGTTGGGTGAGAAATCGCGAGACGAAACTTTTGAACCTAATTAGCCCATAATTAAACACTAATTACCAAATACAAACGAAAGTACTGCAGTAGCCAAAATCCAAAAAATTTTGGATCTAAACGGGACCTTACTTAGCGTCTTAGCTCCGAATTTTCTTATTTCTTTTCACTCACCCTCCTGTTTTTTTTTACAAAGACACTCAAAAGAGTAAACAGATCTGGTTAAAAAGAATAAAATATATCATGACTGATTTGTGATTTATGCTTGTGAGTTATTATGTGAGTTACATAATTTTTATTTTTAGCATTAGCATCAGAAAATAGTATGAAAAACATACTTTGGTACAAGCAAAAAGAAGAATTCGCATCATATCATCTTAACATCTTTATCGAAAATAATATCATCTTAAAATGCTTAGTAATTGGAAACCACAATTGCATCGGTCTTCATAACTTCAGGTCGACAAATAGAACTAGATTAGGAAGCCATAAAATAAAACTTTCTTGTAACCTGTTTGGTAGCTCAGCTTGACCAGTGAATCAGCTTTTGTTGAATTTGATGTAAAAAGCAACTCTAGAGGTGAAATTAAATCTATTTTGATGAACCGTTCAATAAAATAGCTTCTTTGAATTCTTGAGAAGAGTATAATACCCTTAATGCCCCTATCTTTTGTAGCTTTTTCTTTTTTTCACTTTTTCCTCCTCTTTCCTTCCCTTATACGCTCACGCGTGAAGCACAGCCACATCAACCTCTGCTACGGTGACTTGCTCCTGGCCCATACTCGGCGACCCTCTCCCACTCGTCGTAGCCTCGGTGTGACGATGCCCCCACACCCTGCCCTCGCCCCCATCCACAGCGGACCCGCCCCCACACCGGCCTCCACTCCCGTGCACACCTCCACCCCGACGCCAGCGCTCGCCCCCATAGCCCGGTGACTCCACCCTTGGCCGACTCTAGCGTCGGCAGGGGCAAATCTGCCCATGTCCCCATTAGGAACCACTTGTGTTAAAACTTAGAAGAAATCCACCCATGGCTACATTTTTGAGCTTATACTCTCTCTCGGCTCTTCTCCTAGCGGGAAATCCGTAGCATCACTATCGATACGGGACCCACGGGATACCCCACAAGGAAGGGAGAAGATCTAGTCTAACTAGGATTTTTTTCATGTAATCTTAGTAGTAGTAGTATTCTGTAATCCTACTAGGAACTCTCATTGTAAACCGACTAGGACTCTAACCTCCTGACTATATAAAGGAGGGCGGGGTTCCTAGGAGGACGGAGATAATGTAACATGACACTTTACAATCAATCCAACGCAAAAGCTAACGTCGAACTGGATGTAGGGCTATTACTCGATCACGGTCGAGGGCCTGAACCAGGATAAATCGATTGTCTCTTGCGTTAACCGTTGAGTTCTGCATACGCTGAAGCCCGAATAAACTGCCCTGGGTACCCCCGTGGCAGGCTATTGGCGGTGAAACATCGATAGCTGGCGCGCCAGGTAGGGGCTTTCGGTGAATTTGCATCCGAAAGCTCGACGGACCTCGATAACATGATCTTCTCGACGGGATCAACCTTCATCTTCGGTTCATGGATCTGCGAAGTAAGCGACGATGGCAAGCTCCAAAGCCATCTCCTCGAAGATTCAGATCACCTTGAAGACCTTTCTATTTCGGCGACTACCACAGATCAACTCGTTGGAAGATTCGCGCAGCTCATGATGTCCGATCCAACTCAGATTTCGTGGCTTTGCGTATCCGACTCAAACTCAGGCTCCGCATCTGAGATGGAATCTTTACCGAGTTCTTTTGAGAAACCAAGTTCTTTTCTGACGGGGCTCTAGAACGCGGCCTCGGCCTATCAAGAAAACAACTCGGAATACACTCAGAGTCCTTTCAAGAAGTCGTGTCCTTTTTCATTTGGACTCCACAACATGGCAAAATCTTATCAGGCACGGCCTGAAGGATCCCTTAATCTGGTGCTTAGAATGCCACTAAAAGGAGCTTAGGAAGGTCTCGTACTAACTATAACATCTCAAGACTGCATCGTCCACTGGCCAGGTTCTGTTCCTGAGGACAATGGTACCTAACTAGTCGGCACAACGATGACAGCAACTCTACCCTACCAAGAAGGAGACTCGATCTGCGACCTTGAAGCCTCTACTAAAGTTATCAACAACTCCAACAGTGTGGAAACTAACGTCGATAACAGAACAATTCACGCACGAGAAGTATTCATGGTTCGCCATCCTCGATCACCATTGCTCCACCCAGAAGCACCCAACATCAGGTCATCGGATGAATCTGAGTCCAACATATTACCCTTTATCCAGGGGCACGACGGTGAGACCGAGAATCAGAAGCAAGCCAGAGAAAGAAGAAATAAATTGAAACAAGGACGCCAACGTCGTGCTAGGCAACGCAAGGAAGCTTGGATCAAATATGAGTCAGATCTGACTGAGTACGATAGAAGAAAATCATAACAAGAAGTTGAAGAAAGACGCGTGGCGAATACACCCTACAATAGGATCCGAGAAGCACTAGAAGAACTCGGAGCGACATCACTTCCCAGTAAAAAATAGGAACAGCTCTGGGACCTTCTCCGGTTAGCAGCCCTAAGGATGCACGATGGAAGGACCCGCTCAAGACTACCTGCGAAGTCAACATCTCATAGGAAGGAAGATCAAAATCAAAGGAAGTCTGCTTTCAAAAGACTTGGACCAAGTGGAAGTCACAATAGAGAAAGTAGAAGGGACCATAGTCAAAACTACCGAATCGAACAACCAAGGAAGATCAGAAGCGAAGCACCCATTCAAACATCCCCGTAGAACTACTCTCACCAAAACGACAGTTGGCAGGAAGGAGGTGCCGAATCAGAATACAAAGAAGCCGAAACACATGATAGATTCCCCTATTTTGTAAACAGACTTGCTTCAATACGACTACCTCATAAGTTCAAGCCATCCAACCACTCTAAATATGATGGCAAGACCAAACAAAAAAGCAAAATGGCTGAAATTATGCATGAGCATACTGGCCGAGAGCAAAAGAGCTGAAAAGATGCTTGAGCCCGCCGATGAGGGTAGCTAATAAGCTAACACCTGAACCAAAAACCAAAATGGTTGAAATTATGCCTGAGCATACCGGCCGAGAACAAAAGAGCTGAAAAGATGCTTGAGCCCACCAATGAGGGTAGCTAATAAGCTAACACCTGAACCAAAAAGTAAAATGGCTGAAATTATGCCTGAGCATACCGGTCGAGAGCAAAAGAGCTAAAAAGTTGCTTGAGCCCACCGATGAGGGTAGCTAATAAGCTAACACCCGAACCAAAAAGCAAAATGGCTGAAATTATGCCTGAGCATACCGCCCGAGAGCAAAAGAGCTGAAAAGATACTTGAGCCCACCGATGAGGGTAGCTAATAAGCTAACACCCGAACCAAAAAGCAAAATGGCTGAAATTATGCCTGAGCATACCGGCCGAGAGCAAAAGAGCTGAAAAAGATGCTTGAGCCCGCCGAAGAGGGTAGCTAATAAGCTAACACCCAAACCAAAAAGCAAAATGGCTAAAATTATGCCTGAGCATACCGACCATGAGCAAAAGAGCTAAAAAGATGCTTGAGCCCACCGATGAGGGTAGCTAATAAGCTAACACCCGAACCGATCCTAAGATATCTTCACAACTAGGGAAAGAGCCAGATGCTGGCCACATCTCGAGTTAAGCAAACTAAAAAGAAGAAGTTGAAGATACTTGAGATCATTGGTCCTAAGTCTACTTGAGATCGCTGGTCCTAGGTCTCTTCAGTACTAACAAGAACAACAAGGTTAACAGGACAAAGATCTACTTAACCCGAGTTGTTTACACGACAGCCAGACAAGCACTCGACAAATCAAGAAAGTTTGTCAAGACAACGATCTACATATACCGAGTTGTTTACACGGTGTAGACAAAAGCCTGACAAAGCACTTGACAAAATCAAGAAGATTTGACAAGACAACGATCTGCATATACCGAGTTGATTACACGGCGTAGATAAAAGCCATACAAACGCTCGACCTATCAAGGAGCGATCCTACAATGGATGAAACAACATGACCACCATAAATTGTGGATACGCACCACGACCAACAAACGACTACTCGGAAAAAATTCCGATCACTTGGACAACTCATTTAAAGAATAAACAAGGCGAAGACATCCAGGCAAAGAAGACATCAACAAAAAATAAAGAATCTTCATTCAAAAAGAAGCATAATATCCTATTACAGAAGCTGGAGTACAAAGGTCAATTACATCAAGCATCGTCATCAGGAGAAGAAATATCAATATTAAGATTATCCATAACCCCCTGGCTAAATCTTTGACCTCAGGCTCCACCTTTTCAACGACATCCAGATATTCTTGACTCTCGGCTTCCTCTGCAATCTTGGACAAAGGCACCTCCGGAGCAAGAACCTAGACCTGGGCAAAAACATTTCTGGTACATAGTTGGGTGCACCTCTTCACGAACTCCTAGAAACGAGTCAGAACTTGAGGAATAAACTAAGCCCAAGATTGACCATCATCTGTTGGAGTCCGGAGAAGATCGGCTACTGACCAAAATGATTTCCACAAAGCATTCCAGTTCTCAGTAGCCATTGCCAACTTGCCATTCAAGACTTCAATAGTTTTTTGGACCTGCATAAGATCCTTATCAGCTCCATGCCTAATTAACTTAATAAGCGCGAGTTCTTCCTCAGCACAAGTAATTACCTCTTCAGCCCTGTTGTGACTATTGCGAACAAGTATCTTCATTTCCTTAATACCCTCCGAGAGCTTCTGCTTTTCAACTCGGAGAGCTAGACCAGGCACCAAAAACAAGTCAGCAGAAATGGAAATTTGAATACAAAAGGAAACAAAAAGAACCCACAATACTATTGCACTCATTCTTCATGGCCTCCGCATTCTTCAAGGCCTCCTAGACAGCAGCATCCCTCTACTTTTCTGCCTCAACCACCTGGGCATGGAGAGCTTTTTCCTCCCTTTGGTGTGTTTGATGCTCGGTCTCCATCTCAGCCCGATAGAGGTCAAGCTCTGTTTTTAGGGCACTAACCTTAGAAGACAACTTTTTCTCGGTTTCAGACGAGAAAAAGAAGCTGGTATGATCCCGAGAAAAAGACTGAACAAAAAGAGAGAAAGAAAAACAAGACATAAGAACAGAAGAAAGATGAACATCCAAAGAAAGAACTTCAGAAAAACTTACCTGGAGTTTTTCCCCAAAAGAAGTCGCAAAAGTTCCCTAAGCAGTGGTCAGCTCTGACAACCGATGAGTGGCATCGAATTGTTGCACCACATCATCATCCAAATGATGAACACCACTAGCAAGAGGAGCAGAGGGAGAAGACGGCCGAGGCAAAGAAGACAAGACCAGGGCGAGTTCTTTCTGAATAAAAGAACCCGGATAGGGGGCTACAACAGGAGAGGTTTACAGTTCTTTAAACAACTTAGATTCAAGACCCTCCAACTCTTTGTTCCAAATAGCAAGAGGCTCGGGGGGCTACACTCAGTGAGTGCACTTTTTTCAAAAAAAAGCGCACATCACTCAGAAGACTTCTTCAAGACAACAGTTTTCAAACAACATAAGATTCAAGACCCTCCAACTTTTTGTTCCAAATAGCAAGAGGCTCGAGGGCTACACTCAGTGAGTGCACTTTTTTCTTTGAAAAAGCATACGTCACCAAGAAGACTTCTTCAAGATAGACCACTTCAAGGCCTCACGACAAAAAGAACCCAGACCAAGCTATACCCGAGTTCTTTTTGATAAATAACCCGAGTATATGCTCGGGAGCCCTTCGACGAAGAATCAGAGCAATTTCAAGACAAGGCCCTCCAGCTCCTTGTTCCAAATAGCAAGAGGCTCAGGGGCTACACCTAGATGGGAGTACTTTTTTCTTCAAAAAAGCACACATCACTCAAAGATCCTAAGAAGCGCTACACGGTTTCACTCAAGAAAGCACTTGGACGACGCTTGTTCCTGCTCGACAAGACCTAAAGGAACAAGACAAGGCTTCTAGAGCTCAACCATGAAGTGCTCGGGGGCTTGTCGATATGGGATCCATGGGATACCCCACAAGAAAGGGAGAAGATCTAGTCTAACTAGGATTCTTTCCATGTAATCTTAGTAGTAGTATTATTCTGTAATCCTACTAGGAACTCTCATTGTAAACCAACTAGGACTCTGACCTCCTGACTATATAAAGGAGGGCAGGGTTCCTAGGAGGACGAAGATAACGTAACACAACACTTTACAATCAATCCAATGCAAAGGCTAACATTGAACTGGACGTAGGGCTATTACTCGATCATGGTCGAGGGCCCGAACCAGGATAAATTGTCTATCTCTTGCGTTAACCGTCGAGTTCTACATACACTGAAGCCCGAACAAACTACCCCAGGTACCCCTGTGGTAGTCTATCGGTGGTGAAACATCGAAAATCACCCATGAAAGTAGACGAGCGAAGGAACGTTTGGTGGAAGAAGTTGTTTTTTAGCTTTGTGAAGCTAGGAACAATCCCTACCAAACGAGGCCTTAGACATCGCACTATCTTTTAGGATCTTGCTAATACCTTAGGTTTTATAATTGTTTCAAAGAAGGCAATTTTCATTGTCACACTAATAACCTCAAGTTTAGTGATGTAGATGCTGCCCGATCTTCCAATGATGGAGAACTTAATGTTCACGATTGTAAGGACCATGACGCCTAAGAGGGGAGGGTCCTGGTGCCACCCCTAGCCACCAAGAGGCAAGGTTGCTCACAATTAAATGGCTTCTTCCGAAGTAAAACATCGCTTTCAAGGTCAAGATCACGTACACACCACATATATATGTTGCTTCTACACTAGAAGTATGCAACAACATGCCATTCATTTCCACCAAATAAATGCTCCATGTTCTAAAAGAGTGATCTCTCTCATTATGTTTTTAGTAGAAGAGACATGGGCTATGCAAAAGTATGAAAAGAAAAAAAATGGACACATGAAGGTCCAAGGTATCGAAAAACAAAAGAAGAAAAAAATGTGAGCACATGAAGGCTCATAAAAAATGATGATGGCCATGTCTCAAAGTAATAAGATAGAGAGAGATCATATCAAATAAAGGAGACATTTTCATATACAATGTTCCACACACATGCACATCTTGATTTAAGAGTATGACACTTCTCTCCTTGGAACCAAGCTTTGACTTTACAACATATGCAAGGTAAGTATGCTACATCTTTTATCCTACACAAAGCTCCACGTATACCATTAGAAGTAGGATCAGAAGGCAAAATGAAAATATGCCTTGGTGAGAAAACATACACTAAGAGTGATGTGAGAGTACCATATGAGGAACTTAAGTTTTCTTTTGAAAAATTGCAAAACCTCCGATATGAGACTTATGAGGAACGAGAAAACTAGTGCTCAAGTCAAGCTGCTCCATCTTGCAACCACCCATGACAAAGGAAAAAGCCATAAGCCCCATGAAGGACTAAGGTAATATTTGTGAGTTTTCAATATTGCTAAATTTTAATCATAAGAAAAGTATGTTTGTTGTGCACATGGTGTCACGAGGGGTGGCCTCCCCCACGTGCGCTGGGGTAGCGCAGGCGTCATCCTCTTGACAAGCCTGAGCCGCACCCAACGGACATGGTCCCCTTACGTAGGAGGGTAGCATCTATGCCTCCTCTTTAGGATCTTAGTGGTTGAGTAACATACAACAATCCAAGTAATAAACTAACATTTGACCCAATGAATAATACAACAGAGTTATTAGTTATGAAATCTTTGCATGAACCATTGTAAATTATAGTAGTTTGAAACAGCGTTTAACACATCTAGGTTGACATCTCGAAATCACTCATGCGCAAACTTCGAAGTTAACTTGTAGAACACTTGGAGTTGCCCGCCCCATGGTCTACTATGCAGCGGAGAATAGAGCATAGCTCAAATCAACCACATTAGCTTTACCTACAAAACAACTTAACGGCAGCACCGTGAGTACATTTCATACTCGCAGGACTTAATTCTGACAGATGAATATTTGGTGGATGCAAGGATGTTATCAGACATTTGTACATTTGCAAAAAAGCATATGGTATTTCTTAATGGCATGCTATAAATTCATTATTAAAGATATTAGCATTAAAAGATACAATATCCAAAAGAGTGATCACCATCATTAAAACGTATCATCATCAAGTTCCATCATTACGCTACCATGGGTATATTGAGTAGGAACAACTAAAGGGGTCTATCCTGAGGGACTTCAGGCTTTCCAAACTCTATAGAGGTGTACAACATCCAAACAGAAATACGGGACTAACCACCATACCCATGCCCGAGTAAGTGTTGCCTCATGATTTCCAACCTTTCCCCAAATCAGCCCGAATATCCCATGAAAGGTTCGACTGGTGCCCGATTAGTGCTAGTGCTTCCACCCACTTACCAATGCCACCTTCTTGCCAGTCTCACAGATAGACTGATTGCAGTTAGTTACTAGGCTTGCCGCCCCCATATGCAATATGTGGTCTGTATGGTGGCTACTCAAACTCACATATCCCAATGCACAGTCCTTAACTGCTCCACGAGCTATGTCACTTGAGATCCCACACTCGCAGTGACCTACCCCTTGCTTGAGCAAGAATTACCAAATTGATCATCATGTTCATATAACAAGGTTTAGTTGAGTCCTTAATCAAGATTAGGGAAGATACACAAGTTGTAACCCTCATTAATTTTAGTAGTTAATTAACCCGGTGTAGCAACCTACATGTGCAAGCATGAGTTCCCTTCTCATACTTGACTTCTACCGTTGCTAAGCATGTAAGCAACTAAATGTTACCAAACCCATTGATTAAAAGAAGGCTCTAATTACAAGGTGAGTAGTTCTGACTTAGTGAAGCATCATTGAGTTGATTAACCAAATCTACATGAAATGCATAACTCATAATGGAACACAATAAGAATCCAAAATATGGTTCATAGTAGTGGGGTGCCTGCCTAGTTTTGTCGTTTTGAAGATCAGGGAAAGCGACAATGACTGACGCATGGTTCCTCACACGATAAACGATCCTGAAAGAAAGATCCAAGGGTTGAAGATAGCTGCACAATTGATAAGGAGATAAGGATTGAGAACATGATTAGAAACTCAGGAAGAGACATCCATCTGAGGCTCTACCATGCACTGATAGAATCTAAGCTTAGGCTAGGGTTGCGGGTTTCTAGGATAGGTTGTCTAAGCAAACTTTGCTTCTGTTGTTGATTGACGGACGCTTCGCTATAGGTGTTGGACTCTCCATCAGGTTGGGTTCCATCATGATTTGGCTCTGGTTTGGTTGGATGGACGCTCCGTGCAAGATAACAGACACTCCGGTAGGAACTGGGTACTCTTGGGTTTGCTAGAGGTTTGAGCTAATAAATCATCGGACGCTTTGGTAGGAACTAGGTACTCTCGGGTTTCTGGATGCTGGTCTATATAATTCAACAGACACTTCGACACAAGCCGTGGCACTCCGTTGAATCATATTGAAAGGATTATAAGGTTTTGCTGACTAGGTTTAGGGGTTGGTGGACGCTCTGATAGGATTTGGTGGACTCTCCACCATATGGGTGATAGAACCTATGTTGTTGTGTTCTTGGGTGAAGGTTTAGGGATTCAAGATGCTGGGTTTAGGCTTACATGCATGTGCAAGATATTCCTATGGTAACTTGGGTAGTTTGCTAGGCTTAGGATACTTAGGGTTTTGACTTGATATAGCTAGTACAACTAGTGATCCTTTAGGCTTACTCAAAAAGAACCTAAAAAGATTGGGAACTTAAGATTGGGCATGGCAACTTAGCTTGGGATTTTGGTGTGTTCCTTGTCACCAAGATTATAGATCCAACTCTTGACATCCTTGTTTCCAAGCTAGAAAGAGATTCCACCATCTCATGCAATATATCCAATAAATCCAAATGAGAGAATATCTTAGGGATAACTCTTAAGATGATTGAGTTGCAACATACTTGATTCTTACACTTGAGATGATAGGCTCCAACTAATCTTCATGATCCATCCATGCAAGGGATAAACTTAGATTAGGGTTTGAGGATTGATCTCAAAACAATGAGAAGATAGAGTTCTTGAGCTAACCATGGGATGAAAGATTGATGGAGCTCAAGGCCTTGATCTAGAGCTGATCTTGCTACCCTTTTGCCGACTTGATTCTCTTCTTCATCTTCTTCTTCTTCACTTTCTCACTCTAGTTCATCCTTTCCTCTTCCTTGATCTCCATTCTAGAGAGAGAGTGAGTGAAGGGAGTGAGAGGGGACTGAGTGGAGCTGAGGCTCAGCTGTTGGCATAAGTATACATTTCATGCTGACATGTGGGCCATGTCCCATAATGGACAACAACTCACTTTCCACTCAATCTGCTGTCTCTGCCATCTTATTGGATGGTCCGATAAGTTCGTCGAACTATCCAGTGTTCTCTGTTCTTGCACAAATGATCCAAAGTTTAGAGTGTTCAACCTCAGGGGTGTTCTCTAAGTTCACACTTGTCTTGCCTTGCTTCCGAGGAGATAAGGAGTTCATGGCCAGATCCTTATGAAATAGCCACTGACAGCACTTGCTTATTTGAACTTTGGTTGACCAGAGAATGACATAGGTTTTTGACCATAAAGGGTTTCCATTGTTTCGATCTGGTGCCAGGGATCTCTTGCTTGAGCTTGCTAAGTTGCTTCGACGATGTCCAAAAATGATAACCTACATTGTAATGAACTCAGGTCGTTACACATGGTACTCTTGAAATATAAACATAGTAGTAACTCCTAATCCACTGAGGCCAAGTTTTAATTGTTTGCTCAAGGATCAGCAAAACTTAAACTTGGGGGATCTATTAATGATGAAAATGTCACACTTTCATATACTCAAAATCATCGTCAGTAGTCTCTGAATGAAGGGACATATTTTACCCAATAACTAGTTCCACATGTCCATGGAGTATTTCTATGCAGGAGTAAGCTAAATAAGCAAATTAGGGCTAGGTGGGCCACCCCTCAGGGTCAGGCGACCCTAGGTGGGATTGGCCAACCCCACCTTGGGCCCACCAAGCTTGTCCAAGCTACCATGATCCAAGGCAAACACTCCTAAAGCAATATCAACCCTTATATCAACTTGTGCTTTCTCTCAATGGTGAAAGATGAGAGCACATGGATTGAATGGCCCATATGTCAGCAAATCGACCATCAAATTGACCCACAAGCTCACCTTGCCAACAAGGAAGCACCCCGGAGGTCCCACAAGCTAGGGAGGGGTGGCCCCACCTATCATAGGGGGTCGGCCAACCCCCCTTGGTCGGTCAACCTACCCTTGGATGCGCCAGCTCTCCACCAACTTAAGAACGCTCTCATGCATGGAATTTTGCACATTGGAGCATTCAAGCCCTCCAATCAATGGAGGTTTGATCCTATGGCTCAAGATGGAGATGGTGCAGATCATTGATGTGGCACTTTTGGTGGCTCCTATTGCTCCACCCCTAGTATAAATAGAGGGGCACCCCTCACTCTCAAGACACACAATAAAAACAAGAAGCTTCTCCACTCTCTCATGATGTAGTAGTGATAGTGTAGTTGGGAGTTAGAGTGAGCAGTGAGTTTAGGCTCTGGGTTCCTAATTTGGTCTTCTAGGAGGTTTGGTATGGTCTTGTATCTCCTTTCTCTCTTTGTAAGACTTTCACTATTATATTTACCTTCTTGCTCTACTTTACTTAGCTCATGCTTGTGCAACCTTATACTTTGTTATATCGTTGTTATGGTTTAGCTTAGCATATAGTTGTTACATATGAGATTGTGATTGAAGCCCACACCTGTATTACTACCATTGCCTGTTATAGGGTGCTCTAGTTGGCCCATGTGTACACAACTAGAGTAACGAGAGAAGGTGTAAGCATGGTGCTTATACATTGTCGGTGCGAAAAGTGACCAACAAGTGAATATTTGTAGTTTTGCCGTGCGTTGAGATCGGATGTGGCCTAACACTCAATGACACAGGATTTATACTAGTTTAGGCAATGTGCCCTACGTCTAGTTTTAGTCGGTCGGAGACTTTATTCCTAAGCCTAGGTGCTCAAAGTTTGTTGTGGGGTTACAAACAAGTAGAAATGAGAAGGGGGGTGTTAAAGGCCCGGTCGGACTCTGAACTGAATGGAAGAGAGTGATGGGTGCTCTAACGTGCACTAAGTATCGGAGCATGTGCTCTGTGTAGCTGTTGGATTCTAGAACCGTTGAGCTATTCAAATGCTCAGGTTGTCTAGAGCCAAAAAGAACGTCCAGCCTCTTTTCTTTCGAGAGCCAAGAGAACATCCTCTAGAGAGGAGAGAGCCCATCCGTTGAAGGGGATGACCTTATAAGTCAAAGAAAGAGAGAATGGATACATGTGCTGCCTAGTCTTGTTGCCCACGCTATCGGGTACGAGACAGTCATCGACGCCCACAATATTGTTTATGTTAAACGCATGTGGCAGGCTCTACCGTGTTTGCCTGGTACGACAAACGTCGACGCCTACAATACTGTTCTTGCTCTGACATGCATGGAAGGTCGCATAGTGTAACACCCTTAGTGTTACACTGTTTAGTTTTTGCTAAAACACTACATGAGCATCATACTTATGTGTAATTGTGTGTAAAATATGGCGTAAAGAAATATATGGAACTTGAAACATTCATTTGAAACACAAAGCGAATGTTACATTTCATGTCGCGTTATATTACTTAGGGGTCCTAAATGAATTTTTATTGCACAAAAATGTGATAGAATGCATATACGAAACTTTGGTAAAGTTTGTAGCATAAGCTTCATAGGCGACAATGAAATATGTGCGGTCAAGAACATGGTTCGCTAGCTAGTGTATCGAATGGCTTGGAAATCAATTTCGACACGAATCTGATCGTGTTTTGGTTGAAATTCCTAAGTCGAGATACGGATCGACGAAGCAAAGTTTGGGAATTTTTATAGGAGGATAGGGTTAAGTGGTGGCATGGGTTTAGGGTTTGTTTTAGTAGCTTGACAAGCCATCTTGAGCATAAATAGTTGGGTTAGCAATTGGATCGTTGTGTTGGATTTTCAAGCAACTTTAAAAAGCATGCACGACACGGTTTCTACCTCTAGACGTGGTCACTGCCTCGGTTTAGCTTGGCGCTGCTGCACTGACTGGCCCAACACGCGTTGTCATGCCGGTCGCATTGCTGCTGCAGCACCCAAGCCCTAATTCACACACGCACACGCACGCCGCTACAGTAGGCCTGACCGCTCGGCCACCACCGTTACCACCGTGGGCCTGCTGTCCTGGTCAATGCGCTGTCGCCGCTACACCGTGTCGCTATCGTGTGGCCATGTTTGGCTCTAGCCGCACATTGCCTTGCCACACGTGGGAGTGTCGCCTGCTCTTGCCATTACTTTGGCTCGTCAACGCTACGCTGTTGCCTCCCCTAGCCAGCGCCATCCACTATGGCGCAGTACTGAGCCGTCGTTGGCTTGCGGGTTATGGCCTTGCAGCCAAGTGCCTTGTGCACATCTCGTTGTTCCCCTTCGCCCATGTGCACTTGTGCTTGGAGTTGACGGCCATGTCCCACCACGATAGTGCCAGGCCAGCCTCGCCTAACTTCCCTATTCCTCTATCGCCGAGCCATGCCGAGGCAAGCTCGCAGCGTCGGACAAATCCATGAAATTACGTGCACCCATGGATGGAGTAGAGACCTAGCTACGCACCGAACACTTCCACTGCTTCTGCCAGCCGATGTTGAGCCCTAATTTGAAGTTCCTTCACTATTAGTCACTTTAAGACTCCATGGCAGCGCCCGTCTAATTCCCTAGCCCTGTCCACCTTCGTCCAATTCGTTGGCATAGTACCTTCGCCCTGCTCCACTCTATCCCATGTGCACCCCATTTCGCCCTACTACTACTTGCTCAGCGCTACCACCATAGTCGCGCCATCACTGCCATCGCGAGGCTTGCCGTGCGTGCATGGCCAGGCTCGCTCGATTAGTCTCTGGTCAAGCCACCATGACCAGTAGGTTTAGGGTGAGTCATTGTTGCCCATCCTTGAGTTTGTTCATGTAGTCTATGCCTTGGCTCACGAGAACGCGCCCACCATCGTAGAGAGGAGTCCGCCATCATGGAGGGAGCTCGGGATAGTGTCTCCATTCATCGTATCGCCTCCCACTGTTTTGAGTTGATGTTGAGGTGAGCATCGGCACCTTAGATAGGGCTGTGAGGGTCTGGTGTGGCCGGTGTGGCCGACGTAGCTGCCCGGTGCCAGCGCCGCCGAGCCGGTGCGTGCACGAGTGCCAGGGGACATGGCCGTGGTAAAGAAGAAAAAGGGGAGGGTGCTAGATGTGAAGACAGTGACTCAACTAAATAGTGTTTGAGTAAGCTTCATGAATAGAAAAGAAAACATGGGTTCTTTAGCAAAAGAGCTAGCCGCGTGCGGGATCCATCATGGGCCACGTTCGTGCGCCGCTGCGTGGGCCATGCCAGGTGCTGCGTGTGCGTGCGAGCGAGACACCGAAGTGGGCCAAGCCATTCGCTCGTGGGCCATGCTGTGAAATCGGTTTTCCAATTTTCTAGTGAATTACAAATGCTTATTCAATTAATTTTGAGTTAAACTTTGATAAATTGTAGTAAATCTTGTAGATGTCCAAAAATAGTCAAACCAAGTTTGTTAGGTTTACAAAAATGCCATCTATCTATTAGTGTAGTTAGTTTATAGTTAGCTGTGTTAATGATGGGTTCATAAATTCAAATAGGGAGCTTAGTATTATGTAGATTAATATTTGTAGGAATTTTTGTGGCAAATTAGTGATAGCTATAGCTTTGAAAATTTTATAGTAGGCTCACTAGATTATTATGTACTTGCTGTAAATTTTGTAGCCTTAGAGTAAGTTGATAAATAGAGTAGCTATTATCCTGGTTTTATCATATATAGAGTAAATTAGTATTAGGAGTAAGAATACATTTAGTTGCTGTGATAATGTATGTCATGCTTCATACTTGTTAGTGGTAATGGTAGATAACTTAGTACCTTCACCGGTAGGGCTAGCTTAGTAACTTGATAAGATATAGTTTATTTTAAGAGCCGCTATTGCCATGTTATTAAGTGTTGCATTATCATTTCATGCATGTAGATCACGAGTTGGTAGAGTTCATGCCTGTGGATGAACAGGATTACGAAGAGGTCATTGAGGAGTATGAGGAGGAGATCCTCATGCAGGATGGAGCCCCAGAGCCTTTTGGTGCTGACTTTGCAGACCCGTTGCCTGCCCAAGGCAAGCCCCCATGCATAACCCATATTTTTACTGATCACTGAATATATATATGTTGTGCATTTACGTTATAGGCATTTTATAGAAACTACATGCATAAATATATCTACCCATGAGTCCTACTAGTTCAGGTCGAGTAGCTGCTAGGCTCAGAATATCGGTAGCATGAGTAACCTGCGGTTACTCACAAATAGGTGATAAATATGATCACTCATGATAAAATGATGTAAAGGTAAATGGTGACCAGACAGGGATATGATTTGGGTATTGGTGGATGTAAGGGGTTGTGTCCTATGTCCAACAGGGCATAGCTCGGTTACCCTTTTCCCTATCTATGTCAATTAAGGACTGGTCATTGCATAAGTCATCAGGGTAAGTCATAGATTTATTATCCTGAGCACATACTTGGGTATGGGCGTAGGAAAGACTCGTTGCTCTCTTGTCGTGGACCTGGCTCTTTCCAGAACGACTGATTGGAGGCAGGGATGGTGGAGGTCCTTACACCACACTGAGTCTAGGACTCAGGAGTGGGGGCTTGGAGTCCAAGTTTGGACGGGGACCTAGACACCCAGGACAGGAGGGTGATGGGTTAGTCCTGCTTGTGCCTAGGGTACAAGTGGGGCGTGTGTTTTTAGGGTACCTAGCTAGGGTCATTGATTCGCGAATTGCCGGGCAATCTAGTACGGCTTGTTTTGTGTCTAGCACCGTATTAAGAACTAGAAGATGGAAGGAGCTAAAATGGAACTGATTGCTCAACTCTTGCTTGAAAGTAGAACAAGTGCTTACATAGAATTGCTAGATAACAAACTAATACGGCTATTAATAATGACATCAATAAGGACTCACTATTAGTACTGCTTTCTGCAAAAAGGAAACCAGCAAACCATAAAGCTTATCATATTCCTTGGAGTCAGGAAATTATTCCCACTAGTCAGATAAGTCTTGCGAGTACATTGTGTACTTAGGGTTTATTTACCCTTGTTGCAGGTTACACTTGAGGAGTACCTTTGTGTGGAGGATTCTTCTGGTGGGCATGGACGGATCCTCGTTCTTTATCGCTAGATGTTTATCTTAATTCCACTGTTTAATATTCCACACTCTGACTTTGGAAATATAATAATGTACTTTTTATGAACTTTGGATGTATGAAATGGATTAAGTATTGTAACTCATTCTCATTATTGGATCCTTGGGAAAAAATGTGGATCTTTTGGGTTCTCCCTTGGGGTGTGCCAGATGGATACTACCTGCTGTAGCTTGCTTTCGGGGTGCTTAGTGTCTGGTGGAAGACGAGTGCCTCTGTAAGTGTGCTATTTCGGGCGGTTCTACCACAGTTGGTACTGGAGCCAATAATGGGTTACGAGTTCATCACTCTTTTTTCAAAACTTAAAAATTTGACCAACAAAAGTTTTGTGAAAAAGTAGGATGCGATTAAGTTATGTAAATAAGTTTAAGCCCTAGCAATATGGTCTATCTAGAATAGTGGCACTGGTTTTATCTAATCAGTTTTCTATAGGTACACTGACTTATGTTGCGTAAGAAATCATCTAGCATACAGAAAGTGAGTGTGCGATGTGCCAAAAATTTTATGAATGTCGCTATATTCTGGCTTGAGTGAACATATAGGACGATACATGCATCATGATAATAGCTTCTTGCTTAAACTAAAATCCCCCTTCACGTATAATTGGATTAGTAAATTGATAAGATTAACTAAAAGAATGCTTTAATAAATGTGCTGTCATTTCTCTAATCCCTTGCTTCTAATCGGGAAGGTTATTCTAAATGGATGGTTCATATCTCTTACAAATGAATCTAAGGTTCGGACGTAGGGGCACCAGTGCTAGAGCGGCCCACAGTCTTAGCAAGGGCCAAGGCAAGAGTGGCCGGGCCAATGAGCACGGCAATGGGGAGAGCTAGGAGGCTCCACTTTTGGCTCCTCATCCTTTTCCACCACTGCCACCGCCAATGACTCACATGGAGATGATGGTGAAACTGATGGTTGCTCACCGTGAGTCAGCATGTGCCATGGAGCTAATGGCACAAGCTATTGCTGGCTTTGCCCACAGAGGCCATGGGGGCAATGGTGGGACAGGGGTGGTGCCCACCGTCCTGAGGGACCCTCCTCTTACCAAGATTTCCTCAAGACCCACCTGCCCACTTTCACACCGATAGGTGAGCCCCTGGATGCAGAGCACTAGCTTCACATTCTGGAGTGGAAGTTTTTGTTGCTCAACGTGGCTGATGAGCAGAAAGTGCGCTTTGTAGCATAGCAACTATTGGGGTCTGCGAGTGCATGGTGGGATACCTTCCATGCCATGTAGCAGTCAGATCATCCAGCGACCTAGCAGGAGTTCACCGCGACATTCAGAGAGTTCTATATTCCTGCTAGTGTCATCAACCGGAAGTTGACTGAGTTCCTAGAACTGCGACAAGGGAGTATGATAGTGATGGACTATGTCAATAAGTTCAATCACTTGTCCCAGTATGCTAGCATTCATGTGGACACTGATGAGAAGAAGAAGGACCGCTTCTGTCACGGCCTCTCTTACATCCTTCAAGAGAAATTGTACACTAGAACTATCCGACCTTTAGGGCAATGATGAATGCTGCCATCGCCATGGAGGGCTTGCAGCGGGATTCCCAGGTAGAGTGGAAGAGAAAGCAGGTGGCTACGAGGTCTTCTAGCCACCCTCATACTCATAAGGTACATGTGGTTCGATGAGTGCCCTATCAATCATTGGGCGAGCATTTGTTTTGGTAGCCCCAGCATAGTTCTCATACTTCTTCCACATAGTACCATGCACCCACTCAGCAAGTGCAACCCTAGTAGCCTTAGGGACAGCAGGTCCCACCTTGCCAAGGATTGGGGAACAAGCCTGGCACTTGTTTCAGATGTGGCAAGGATGACCACTATGCTCAAGAGTGTCCCTAGAACCAGCTAGCTCAGTCTGCTCAACCATTGGCTAACTTTAGGCTAGTCAGGAGGACCATGATCAAGAAGAAAGTGCCAGCCAGTCGATCTAGATAGGTGAAATTCACGGATGCTGAGCAGATATTGTAGTAGGAACCGGTGATGGATGGTATGTTCACCATTGATTCCCATCTAGCTTAAGTGTTATTTGATTTAGGTGCATCACATTAATTTATGAGCATGTGATTTGTAGACCAGCACAATATACCACTTATGGCTATACCTTATGCCTATAAAATCCATACTGCGGGTTTGCAAATGTGCATCAATACCCAAACGAACACAGTAAGCTTGGTATTAGCCACCCACACTTACTGCCTATAGTTCTTGGTACTGCCTGGGCAAGGCATTGATGTAATCCTTGGAATGAACTGGTTGCGGGTGTATAGGGTAGTCTTGGATTTGAAGCAGAGCAGTGTCGAGTTATGACTTTCTTCTTTCTGAGGATAGGATGTCTCTTCTTGTACCCTTAGATCTAGTCTTACCTATGGTTGCTCATGATGAAGCCTCTCCTAATCTTACCTCCATTCAGGTAGTATGTGAGTTCCTAGATGTATTTCCTAAAGATCTACATAGGTTGCCACTAGACAGAGAGGTGGAATTCTCCATTGAGCTAGAGCCTGGTACTGCTCCTATCTCCCGATGCCCGTACTGCATGGCTCCAAGGGAATTGGCTGAGATGAAGAAGCAACTAGAAGAGTTGATGGAAAAAGGTTTCATTCGTCCTAGTTCTTCACCATGGGGTTGCCCAACCATTTTTGTGAAGAAGAAGGATGGCACTCTTCGGATGTGTGTGGATTACCGCCCTCTTAATGCGATAACAATTAAGAACAAGTATCCTTTGCCCCGCATAGATGCTTTGTTCGACCAACTAGCTGGTGCCAAGGTGTTCTCAAAGATTGACCTTTGATCAGGCTATCATTAGATAAAGATCAGACCACATGATATACCAAAGATAGCCTTTTCTACTAGGTATGGGCTGTATGAGTACCTAGTGATGTCTTTTGGTCTCACCATTGCTCCTGCATTCTTCATGTACCTGATGAATTCAGTCTTTATGCCGAAGCTAGACAAGTTTGTGGTAGTATTCATTGATGATATCCTGATATATTCCAAGAATGATGAAGAGCATGCCAAACACCTTCAGATAGTACTGGCTTGACTAAGGGAGCACAAGTTGTATGCTAAATTCAGCAAGTGTAAATTTTGGTTAGATCGAGTGCAGTTTTTGGGGCATGTGTTGACACCTGACGGCATTTTAGTAGATCCCAGCAAGGTGTAAGATGTGTTGGATTGGAAGTCTCCCAAGTCTGTGCACTAGATTCATCAGTTCCTTGGTCTCACTGGGTACTATCGGCGTTTCATCCTGGATTTCTCTAAGAGAGCCTAGCCAATGACCAAGCTACTCCAAAAAAAGCCAAGTTTGATTGGAGCCCAGCCTATGAAGAAGTCTTCCAAGCTTTGAAGACATTTCTGACCACTGCTCCTATGTTGGCCCAACTAGATATTGATAGGCCCTTTGATGTATACTATGATGCCTCGAAGATGGGGTTGGAATGTGTACTAATGCAAGATGGGAGTGTGATAGCTTATGCTTTGCACCAACTAAAAAAGCATGAAGTGAATTACCCCACTCATGACTTAGAGCTAGCTGCTGTGGTCCACACTCTAAAGATTTGGAGGCACTATCTATTGGGCAACAAAGTGCATATCTTTATAGATCATAAGAGCCTCAAGTATATTTTCACTTAGTCTGAGCTGAATATGAGGCAAATATTGTAGCTAATGCTTTGAGCCAAAAGTCACATCAGGTTGAGGAAACACCTTTGTCTCTCAACCATGCAGAGGTGTTGGCTCACATTACATTGACCTCAGAATTGCTGGAGCAGATTATTCTAGAGCAAAGGCAAGATCCTGAAGAAATTCCACACATCAGAAAATTGATTGCCGAAGGGCATGGCCCTCACTTTAGTATTGATGAGCATGATGTGGTAAGGTACAAGGATAGATTGGTGGTTCCATCAAAGGATGAGCTAAAAAGGAAGATTTTGAATGAAGCTCACCATTCAAAGCTGTCTATTCATCCTAGCAGCAACAAGATGTACCATGATTTGCGCCACTTTTACTGGTGGTCCAACATGAAGTAGGATATCACCCAACATGTCGTAGAGTGCGGCACTTGTGGGAGAGTTAAAGCAGATCATATGCATACTCTAGGATATTTGCAGCCCTTGCTCATTCCTGTGTGGAAATGGTAAGATATTTCCATAGATTTCATTGTGGGTTTACCCCGCACAACCAAGGGCTATAACTCTATCTGAGTCATTGTGGACCATCTCACTAAGTCTGCTCATTTTATCCTGGTGAAGGTTTCATATACAGCCAAGAAGTATGCTGAGATATACTTTGATCGGATTGTGACCCTACACGGAGTTCCCCTTACTATCATCTCTGATAGGGGATCAATTTTTGTCTCTCGCTTCTAGGAGCAACTCCAGGTTTGTCTTGGAACTAGTCTCCTTCGTAGTTTAGCGTATCATCCCCAGACTAATGGCCAAACCAAAAGGGTGAACTAGGTGCTTGAGGATATGTTAAGAGCGTGTACCATTTCTTTTCCTAAGAAGTGGGATGTATGCCTGAAGTTAGCCGAATTTTCTTACAATAATAGTTACCAAGAAAGCATCCACATGGTACCATTTGAAGCTCTATATGAAAGAAAGTGTAGGACACCACTTAATTGGGTTGAAGTGGGAGACCGTGGGTACTTTGGGTCCAAATTCATCAAAGAGGCTGGGGAGCAAGTGAGCATTATTCAGAGTCACTTGAAGGCAGCTCAGAGCTGATAGAAAGCTTATACAGATAAGCAAAGAAGGCCCTTGGAGTTTGAAGTTGGGGATTATGTGTACCTCAAGGTATCTCCTATGAGAGGGGTGGATCGGTTTGGTTTCCATGGCAAGCTAGCCCCTCGATATGTGGGTCCTTACCAGGTGTTGGCTTAGTGTGTCCCATTTGCTTATTATCTCCAACTCCCTGATATATTATCTGCGATACACAATGTGTTTCATGTGTCACAATTAAAGAAATGTTTGTGGGTTCCTAAAGAAATTGTGGAAATTGAAGGGCTTCCCCTCCAGCCTGATTTGACTTATGTTGAGCACCCTGTCAAAATCCTGGATGAGAAAGAAAGAGTGACCAAGAACAATGTGGTAAAGTTCTACAAAGTGCAGTGGCAACACCATTCAGAGGATGAGGCCACATGGGAACAAGAGAGTTACATATTGAAGCATTACCCCCACCTTCTCTCTGGTTCTAATAGTTAGTTGTTGCGTTAATATGTATTTCCTATCTCCTTCTCATACTAGGCATATGAAATCTTGGGTCGAGATTTTGTTTTAGGGGGGGGGGTAGATTTGTAACACCCTTGGTGTTACATTGTTCAATTTTTGCTAAAACACTACATGAGCATCATACTTATGTGTAATTGTGTGTAAAATAAGGTGTAAAGCAATATACGGAACTTGAAACGTTCATTTGAAACACGAAACGAATGTTACATTTCATGTCGCGTTGTATTACTTAGGGTCCTAAATGAATTTTTATTGCACGAAAATGTGATAGGATGCATATATGAAACTTTGGTAAAGTTTGTAGCATAAGCTTCATAGGCGATAATGAAATACGTGTGGTCAAGAATGGGGTTCGCTAGCTAGTGTATCGAATGGCTTGGAAATCAATTTCGACACGAATCCGATCGTGTTTTGGTTGAAATTCCTAAGTTGCGAAATTGATCGACGAAGCAAAGTTTGGGAATTTTTATAGGAGGATTGGGTTAAGTGGTGGCATGGGTTTAGGGTTCATTTTAGTAGCTTGACAGGCCATCTTGACCATAAAATAGTTGGGTTAGCAATTGGATCGTTGTGTTGGATTTTTGAGCAACTTTAAAGAGCGTGCACGACACGGTTTCTACCTCCGAACATGGTCACTGCCTCGGTTTAGCTTAGTGCCACTGCACTAACTGGCCTAGCGCATGTTGCTGCACCCAAGCCTCGATTCACGCATGCACACACACACCGCTATGGTAGGCCTGGCCACTCGGCCACCACCGCTACCACCATAGGCCTGTTGTCCTGGTCGGTGCGCTACCACCGCTGCGCCATGTCACTGTAGTGTGGCCATGTTTGGCTCTACCCACACATCACCTTGCCGAACATGGGAGTGCCACCTGCTCTTGCCATCACTTTAGCTCATCAATGCTGTGCTATTGCCTCCCCTGTCTGGCGCCGTCCACTACGACATAGTACTGAGCCACCGTCGGCTTGTGGGTTATGGCCTTGCGGCCAAGTGCCTTGTGCACGTCTCGCTGTTCCCCTTCGCCCATGTGCATTTGTGCTTGGAGTTGACGGCCACATCTCGCCACGATAGCATCGGCCCAGCCTTGCCTAACTTCCCTGTTCCTCTATCACCGGGCCGTGCCGAGGCAAGCTCGCAGCATCAACCAAATCCGTGAAATTGCGTGTGCCCGTGGATGGAGTAGAGACCTAGCTACACGTCGAACACTTCCACTGCTTCTACCAGCTGGCATCGAGCCCCAATTTGAAGTTCCTTCGCCGTCGGTCACTTTAAGACTCCACGATAGTGCCCGTCTAATTCCCCTAGCCCCGTCCACCTCCTTCCAATTCATTGACATGATACCTTCACCCTATTCCACTCTATCCCATGCGCACCCCATTTTGCCCTGCTGCTACCTGCTCAGCGCTGCCACCGTAGTCGCGCCATCGCATCCATCGCGAGGCTTGCCATGCGTGCGTGGCCAGGCTCACTCGGTCAGTGTCCAGTCAAGCCACCATGACCGGTAGGTTCAGGGTGAGTCACTATTGCCCATCCTTGAGCTTGTTCATGTTGTCTATGCCTTGTCTCATGGGAACTCACCCACCATCATAGGGAGGAGTCCACCGCCATGGAGGGAGCTCAGGACAGCGTCTCCGTTCACCATATCGCCTCCCACCATTTCGAGTTGACATCAAGGTGACCATCGGCTCCTTAGATAGGGCTGTGAGGGTCTGGTGTGGCCGGCGTAGCCACCCGGTGCTAGTGCCGCCGCACCAGTGTGCGCACGGGTGTCGGGGGACTCATCCATGGTAAAGAAGAAAAAGGGGAGGGTGCTAGATGCGAAGATAGTGACTAAACTAAATAGTGTTTGAGTAAGCTTCGTGAATAGAAAAGAAAATAGGGGTTCTTTAGCAAAAGTGCCAGCCATGCACGGGCTCTGCCGTGGGCCGCGCCGCGGGCCATTCACTCATGGGCCACGCTATGAAATCGGTTTTCCAATTTTCCAGTGAATTACAAATCCTTATTCAATTTAGTTTTGAGCTGAACTTTGATAAATTGTAGTGAATCTTGTAGATGTCCAAAAATAGTGAAACCAAGTTTGTTAGGTTCACAAAAATGCCATCTATCTATTAGTGTAGTTAGTTTATAGTTAGCTGTGTTAATGATGGGTTCATAAATTCAAACTAGAGAGCTTAGTATTATGTAGATTAATATTTGTAGGAATTTTTGTGGCAAATTGGTGATAGCTATAGCTATGAAAAATTTACAATAGGCTCACTAGATTATTATGTACTTGCTGTAAATTTTATAGCCCTAGAGTAAGTTGATAAATAGAGTAGCTATTATCCTGGTTTTATCATATATAGAGTAAATCGGTATTAGGAGTAAGAATACCTTTAGTTGCTATGATAATGTATGTCATGCTTCATACTTATTAGTGGTAACGGTAGATAACTTAGTACCTTCACCGGTAGGGCTAGCTTAGTAACTTGATAAGATATAGTTTATTTTAAGAGCTGCTATTGCCATGTTATTAAGTGTTGCATTATCATTTCATGCATGTAGATCACGATTTGGTAGAGTTCATGCCCGTGGACGAATAGGATTATGAAGAGGTCATTGAGGAGTATGAGGAGGAGATCCTCATGCAGGACGGAGCCTCGGAGCCTTTTGTTGCTGACTTTGCTGACCCATCGCCTACCCAAGGCAAGCCCTGGTGCATAACCCATATTTTTACTAATCACTGAATATATATATGTTGTGCATTTACGTTACAGACATTTTATGGAAACTACATGCATAAATATATCTACCCATAAGTCCTACTAGTTCAGGTCGAGTAGCTACTAGGCTCAGAATTTCGGTAGCGTGAGTAACCTGCCGTTACTCACAAATAGGTGATAAATATGATCACTCATGATAAAATGATGTAAAGGTAAATGATGATCGGGCAGGGATATTGTTTGGGTATTGGTGGGTGTAAGGGGTTATGTCCTACGGCCAACAGGGCATAGCTCGGTTACACTTTTCCCCTATCTATGTCGATTAAGGACCGGTCATTGCATAAGTCATCGGGGGCAAGTCACAGATTTATTATCCTAAGCACATACTTGGGTATGGGCGCAGGGAAGACTCATTGCTCTCTTGTCATGGATCTGGCTCTTTCTAGACCGACTGATTGGAGGCGGGGATGGTGGAGGTCCTTGCACCGCACTAAGTCCGGGACTTAGGAGTGGGGGCTTGGAGTCCAAGTTTGGATGGGGACCTGGACACCCAGGATAGGAGGGTGATGGGTTATTCCGGCTTGTGCCTCAGGTACAAGCGGGGTGTGTGTTTTTAGGGTACCCAGCTAGGGGCATTGATTTGTGAATTGCCGAGCAATCCAGTATGGCTTGTTTCGTGTCTAGCACTATAGTAAGAACTAGAAGATGGAAGGTGCTGAAATGGAACTGATTACTCAACTCTTGCTTGAAAGTAGAACAGGTGCTTACATAGAATTACTAGATAACAAACTAATACGGCTATTAATAATGACATCAATAAGAACTCAC
Source organism: Miscanthus floridulus (assembly GCF_019320115.1). Taxonomy (NCBI): domain Eukaryota; kingdom Viridiplantae; phylum Streptophyta; class Magnoliopsida; order Poales; family Poaceae; genus Miscanthus; species Miscanthus floridulus. The sequence goes on along the minus strand of NC_089587.1, from coordinate 135,186,415 downwards.
TATTAGTACTACTTTCTACAAAAAGGAAACCATCAAACCATAAAGCTTATCATATTTGTTGGAGTCAGGAAATTATTCCCACTAGTCAGATAAGTCTTGCGAGTATATTGTGTACTCTGGGTTTGTTTACCCCTATTGTAGGTTACACTTGAGGAGTACCTTTGTGTGGAGGATTCTTCTGGTGGGCACAGATGGATCCTCGTCCTTTATCGCTAGATGTTTATCTTAATTCATTGTTTAATATTTTGCACTCTGACTTTGGAAATGTAATAATGTATTTTTATGAACTTTGGATGTATGAAATGGATTAAGTATTGTAACTCATTCTCATTATTGGATCCTTGGGAAAAATGTGGATCTTTTGAGTTCTCCCTTGGGGTGTGCCCGACGGATACTGCCCGCTGTAACTTGCTTTTGGGGTGTTTAGTGTCTGGTGGAAGACGAGCGCCTCCATAAGTGTGCTATTTTGGGTAGTTCTACAACACATAGTACCCATCTGGCATAGCCTAGTGGCACCATCCTACAGGTGTGCAAGGTATGGCAGGGTACAGTCCTTGGTATTGTGGATTGACTTGAGCACCTTATCTTATCTGCTCCGCCTGATCCTTGGGTCCTCACCGAGCGGGCATCCTCGTCGGTCGTTCCTAGTCAGCTCTGATCGTGTCGGTTAGGGAAGAATCATGAGCAGAGGTCCATCGTATCCTCGGTCGGAAAAGGATGTTGAAATCAGACTGTGTCCCCACCTTAGCTAGGCCTTTCAATCAGGGATCGAGCCATTGCCCTGGCCTGTCATTATGTATCTAGTGCAGCCTAGAAGGCACGTGTTGTCACGACGTATCTGTTGGGCTGAGTTGTTTGTAGGGGAGTGGGTCCATTAGGGACCCTAGGTTTAAGAACCCGACATACACTATCTTGCCTTTGGTTATGCTTGTTGCATGGATTGTTTGTGGTAGTGTTGGTGTTTCTTAGTGTAGGCAGATCAAATCCGCAAGCACACGGATACACCATTGTAGCACTTCACCCAGAAGTATTCAGGATATCATATTTTCCCAAAGGAACGGATGTGTAGGCCTCTTAGCTAGTTCACCTAACAAAAACAAGAAGAAGGGTAACTTGGATAGTGAGGTTTTTCTAAGGATAGATATCTCAAGCGAAGTTAACCTTGATACTATGGACTTGCTTTGGGCATCGACTTATACTTAGTTTGCCATGTACCTCTGGATTGTAACTCTATGTCGAACCTGAACATGGGGAATTATGAGGGACGGACATGACTATCACCACCTGCCGCCTACCCCACAACCATGGGGAACAAGGCAAACAAAGGTAGTCTCTAACCTAGACACCACGTCTATGTTATCAACTACTACTCTAGCGTGCTAGCAAGGGTTATCCGTCTTTATCAGGGCCCTTCTACTAGAGCATTCGCCGCAAGGACGAATGATGAACCTGTAAGTAAATAATGATCAAAGATAACTTTCTTAAGATATTTATGCCAAAGTAGAAAATGAACTTCTTACTTCAAGTAGTAAGACGATCGTAGAGGTACAAGTGGAGGAGCAGCTGGCTCCGGCACTCCTTCTGCTAAGTGTAGCGAGCACACTAGAGGAGGTTGCCAACAACCCTAGCACTTCTCCAACTCTTCCCTCTCTCACTCCCTATATTATTCTAGCTAAAGCTAAGATAGTGGAGCCCTTCTACTTCTCTTCTTGTGTATGGAATGGATGCTTTGTGAGGGAGCCTCCCCTTTGCTTTTATAGCCAAGCTACGTTGGTTCAAGGGGGAATATCCCCAGAATACTAGCATGCATTGCCTCTGCATGGCTTCTAGACACCGCCTCACAAAGAAGTGGACGAGCGGCACTAGGTGGGGGGTGGGCGCACCCTAGGTTTGGCCGCCCCTTAACTAGCTCCAATCGTCACTGCCTTCGCATGGTGGGCTCTTGACTAGACGTGGAGCGCGTACCCATGGTGCTTTTGATCCAGTTATGTCAGGTACGTGTCCTTTGCTCTTTCTTTCTCCTTCTTTTGCTTGGGCTAAATTATGTGGATGTTGTACTTTGGGCCCATTTTGATGTATTTTTATGTTGGTCACTTACAAACAAATATTTCACCAAAACTTGTGAAAATGATTAGTTGAAAGTCCTATTTCTAGTTTTATCGATTGCTTTTGATGAATTTTACACAAGTATTGGCAGTATAAAATATGAGTTAAGAACCGCCAAAAAGCTCCCCCACACTTAGTCCTTTACTCATCCTCGAGTAAAGTGTAGGATTAGGATGGTTTATTCTCCTTAATATGAAACATGTATACAAGTTATTCCAAGTTTCACCTAAACCTTTAAACATTCTGAGTGTCTACCAAATTATCTTGTGTAATTGGATAATGGAATAGCATGGATTCAAATCCTCTTACTCTACTCTTGCCTAGAAACTTGGGTTTTGTGTTGATTTTGAAACATAAAGATTAGCCTTGCTCCTCAAAATGATTCACTCAATCGCTCAATGTGTATAATCCTCACCAAGGGCCTTTGAAGTTTGCCTTCTTTTCATCCTACCTCTAAGGGCTAATTTGTGGAGTTTTGGGTAGGTATAAAAGAGAGAAGCATATTTGCATCACATAATATTGCTAAGTCAAAAACCAAATCCAAGGAGATGCGATACACTTTGATCAAGAAGTGCAAGTGTGTGGAATTTTGAATTCTTTCTATTTCTAAATATTTTTTTGTACTCCTTTGAACATGACTTTCTCTCTTTTTGATAATTGCTTTGGAAGTATGGACTATCTTTTTTTTTCTTTCAACACTTTGGAACCTTCATGTGTTCCATTTTTTTCTTTGGTATTTTGAGAGCTTCATGTGTCTTTCTTTTTTTTAGCATAGCCCTATACTTCTTTTTGGCATATGAAAAACTTTGGAGAGAAAGACTCATGACACATTAATGGAGTTTTTATTTTGGTGGGTAGAAAACATGTTTTTGCGTAACTCTCAGTGTAAGAGTTAGCATTTTATTTGTGGGTGTACATGAATCTTGATCATGGGTGCATGACAAGTATCTCGACAAGGGTCATAACAATTTGACAAAGCTCAATGCGAATACAAACAACATATGACTTAGGATTTGTTATCATGAATTTTAGTCATATGACTTTGGTAGGAATTATAATCATTTGAGGAGCATGCTAATTGAGATTTTAATTTTGTAAAATAAATCCCAAGTACTTTTGCAAGAAAGAGCAAGTTTCATTTCATCCTACTATATCTCATATTCCAATGACTTAGATGAAAATAGGGTCCCTATGATGAGTTGCTCACAAGTCTCATAGGAATTTTAGCAAGGAATAAAGAGTATGCAAATTTTTATCAAAGGGTGGAATGAAGTTGGAGCATCATTAAATAGTTATATTTCAATTTGTCCAAGATTTTCTTTTAATTATAGAGAGCGAGCATGCACAATTTAAATATATTTATCGTTTGTGCACCTGAGAAGAGTTGCTTGTGGGTCGTCTCCCCCATACTTGTTTTTGTACCTATATTTATTTTATTTGTGAACAATAGAATATGCAAAAACAAGTGGAGACAAATAACAGCAAGATATCCTTTATTGAATCATAATAATGAATAAAAAGGCGTGTTACATGGGTTGGAAAACAAGATTAAACAAGTAATGTAAAAATAAAACTTGCACACCTAATTATTTGGGGAGCGAGTCTAATTATCTAGTCTAAAGCTCCCTCCACTCCAGCAGCTTTCGCCACCTTTAAAAGCCTTCAGCCGAAACCGAAGCGAAAGACATTGTTCTCGTGCTCTAGGTCCCTAATCTTGATCTCGCTATCTGCTACTTGGCTTTTAAGCATTCTCACATCCTCGCCTAGGTTCATGATTTTATTATTAAGCGAGGCGATGGTGGGACCTTGAGGCAGCAGTGGCTCTTCATCCTCCTCAAAGATAGCACAAGGCTTTAGAACTAGGGGCTTATTGACCCTCTTAATCCTAAGTGGTCCAGACGAGAAGCCAATTGTCTCTTTCGAGACCGACTTCTAGGCGAGAGTTGCCATCCCATTTCCCAAGGTCAGCTTGTGCATGAGCTCCTTCCCATACTTACCATCTAGTACAATGTAGCTGTTGCTAAAAATCGTGTTGCCCGAGGGCGTTAAATGGACTGTCTTCGATGGCGTAGCGCTTTCTGGGGCTTTTCTTTTCGAGGTGAAGATGACTTTGACGAGGGTGCCCACCTAGGCTGGTGAAAGGTCCTAATGGCTAGAGGGGGGTGAATAGCCTATTAAAAATTTCCACAACAACACTTAGCAAACCGGTTAAACAAATATGAGGTGAAGTAAGTGTTGCGCTAGCCTACTAAAAATGTAAGCCACCTACCACAATTCTAGTTTCTATAGTCTCTATCCACATAATGGCTATGTCACTACACTAAGTTAGTGTGCTCTCAAAGGCTAACTAAAGAGCCACACCAACCAAACTAACAAGCTCTCATGACTAGCTACAGTAAAGAGCTTGACAACTAGTTTGTGGTAATGTAAAGAGAGAGAGAGCAATATGGTTATACCACTAAGTCTAGGAATGAACCAATCAATCACAAGAATGAATACCAATGAAGACCAATCACCTCAGAATCAAATGATGACACAATGATTTTTTACCGAGGTTCACTTGCTTGTCAGCAAGCTAGTCCTTGTTGTGGTGATTCACTCACTTGGAGGTTCATGGGCTAATTGGCATCACACGCCAAACCCTCAATAGGGTGCTGCACAACCAACACAAGATGATGATCACACAAGCCATGAGCAATCCACTAGAGTACATTTTGGCTCTCCACCAGGGAAAGGTCAAGAACCCCTCACAATCACCACGATCGAAGCTGAAGACAATCACCAACCTCTGCTCGATGATCCTCGCTGCTCCAAGCCATCTAGGTGGTGGCAACCACCAAGAGTAACAAGCGAATCCCACAGCAAAACATGAACACCAAGTGCATCTTGATACATACACTCAAGTAATGCACTTGGATTCAATCCTAATCTCACAGAGATGATGAATCAATGATAAAGATGAGTGGGAGGGCTTTGGCTAATCTCACAAGGTTGCTATATCAATGCAAATGACTAAGAGAGTGAGCTTGAGCAGGCCATGGGGCTTAACTAGAGAGCCCCCATGAATATAGCTATTGGCTCCTCTATCCAATGAAACACAGGCTGACTGGATGCGCCGGTCAGGTTGACCGAACGTAGGATCCCAGCGTCTGGTCACGCGATGCTCGCCTTGTGTCATCAGCCTCAAATGCTGAGTGCTCGATCTTAACGGTTAGTCTGCTTCATGCCACATGTTAAGTTGTGACCGGACGCACTGCTCAAAGTGATCGGATGCTCCATCACTGGAGTCTGGTCGTTTCTAGTAAGGCACCAGAGTTGGTTTTTTTGACCCGACGCATCTGGTCCACCATGACCGGACACGCTGGTGCGTCCACTCCTCCTCTTCTCTATGCACCGCCACATCAGCAAGACCAGACGCTGAACAATGTTTAGCTAGAGTCCGATCACCTGCGTCTGGTCTTAGGCCGAGAGTAGCCCAAGCACACCACTGATTTTATAAATGACCGGACGCTGCTCCCCCGAGTCCGGTGACCACGTGACCGGCATCCAATCACTATTTTTAGTGACTATCACCTCCTTTACTTCACCAACTTCTCCACCCTTGCTCAAATGTGCCAACCACCAAGTGTATCACCTTGTCCACATGTGTTAGCATATTTTCACAAATGTTTTCAAGGGTGTTAGCACTCCACTAGATCCTAAATGCATAAGCAATGAGTTAGAGCATCTAGTGGCACTTTGATAACCGTATTTTGATACGAGTTTGACCCCTCTTAATAGTATGGCTATCAATCCTAAATGTGATCACGCTCGCTAAGTGTCTCGATCACTAAACCAAAAAGCCCCTATCAATTTCAAATTTGCCTTGAGCTTTTTGTTTTTCTCTTTCTTCTTTTCTAAGTGCAAGCACTTGATCATCACTATGGCATCACCATCATTGAAAGGATCAAGATGCCCAAGAGGGGGGATGAGTTGGGCTAATTCTAAAATTCTTTGCAATAATTAAACCCTATGGTTAGCCCACTTCACCCCTTGTTCCTAAAAAGTGATTCTATTGTTCTAACGCACAAAAGTTTAGCAACCTATGTTCCAATCCTACTCTAGCATGGCAATTCTATGAATGTAAAGACAAGAATTGAATTGCTCAAAGTAAATGCTCAAAGTAAAGAGAGAAGGAGGAACGCGGTGATGTTTTGCCGAGGTATCGGAGAGTCGCCACTCCCCACTAGTTCTCGTTGGAGCACCCGCGCAAGGGTGTAGCTCCCTCTTGATCTGCGCAAGGATCAAGTGCTCTCTACGGGTTGATTCTTTGACAAGCTTCGCCGGATGATCACCAAGCTCCTAATCACCACCAAGCTGTCTAGGTGATGGTGACCACCAAGAGTAACAAACACAAACTCTCACTTGACCACGACAAGCCTAATGAGAAGGGTGGATGCACACTTTGCTACTGTTGCTTTCACTAATGAGGCCTCTCTCTTGGATTCTCAAATCTCAATCACCTCACTAGGACCTTACTCTTCTTGACACTCTCAAGGGTCTTTCTTAGCTATTGGAATGAGCAAAAGTGATCCCTTGAGTGAATAGAGGAAGTATTTATAACCCTTCATTCAAAACAAACCGTTATGTGCCTCTGTAGGGTGACTAAATGCTCTGGTCAAGGTGACTGGACACTCTGGTTAGTTCACCCGCCTCTATGTAGTTTAAGTTGTGACCAAACACTAGCCAGCATCCGGTCAGCACTGACCGGACACGTCCAATCATGAAAACTACCCTCTAGAACCTTACTGATGTTGACCAGACTCTGGCACCCAGCGTCCGGTCACTTTGCTGCTTAGCATCCGGTCAGTAGCCAAAACCTGACCAGCGTTAGGTTAGCACTGACCAAATGCGTCGATCAGGATTCTCCCTCTCTAGAACCTTACTGAAGTTGACCGGACTCTGGCACCCATCGTCTAGTCACTCACCTCTTAGCGTCCGGTCGCATCCAGGTGACTTCACCTTGATCAAATGAACTGACCAGACTTTGCGCCAGCATTCGGTCACACCAGAACCAGTGTCCGGTCAGCATTTGACCCTCCATTCACTTCCAACTCATAATCATATGTGAATGAAGTTTGCTCCAATTGATCTAAGGGCTTTTTAGGAGCTACCTAGTGCTAGATTTAACAAGTGTGCACCACACCTAACCCACTAGACTCACCTAGGTCAAGCTACCCATTCATACCCCACTTAATAGTATGGCCAAAGGAAAAACAAAGTCCTAATCTACTCTATGTGTCTCCTCAACACCAAACGACACTTAGAACTAGTCCATCCTTAACCTTGTCATCCATCCTTGGAAAACTGAAATGATTTCCATCGTAGGGGCATGACCACCACAATTGCCCAATTAATTATCATTACCATGACCTAACTTAATTACTTCTGCAAAACACACGTTAGTCACAGTAATCTCGTATTGTCATTAATCACCGAAACCCAACTAGGGGCCTAGATGCTTTCAATCTCCCCTTTTTTGGTGATTAATGACAATACAACCTCGAGTATGTAAAAGAGATGAGGTTTTTAACATGCTTGGTTCATATAAGCTTTTGACAATAAGAACAAAAGAGTTAGCAAGCTTTATGACCCAAGCCAACATAATGTACTCAATAGATATGAAATAAGCATGAGTACAAGAAATAAAGCTCATTTGCATTGGAGTAAAACATGGAAGCAAAACAAATGAGCATTACACAAGTGATATGACATATAAATAATTCAAAGTAGAGAGCACACATGTCACATATCACATAAATATCATGATCACATAGATATCACTATCACATAAATATAGTTCGATGCATGAAAGTAAACACATGAATGCATAATAGTGTATCACACATAAAAAGCCAAATATAATAGAGAGACTCCCCCTAAATGAATCGCTCCCCCTAAGTCTAATATACTCGATCCCTCTCCCCCTTTGGCATCAAACACCAAAACCTAAGGGTTGGTCGGCGGGGCTGCAGCGGACGAGTCAGGCGCTAAGGTGCGAGGAGCAAGCTAGAACTATGTGCCATCATCATCTGATCCTAAGCTCTGAGCTGTATGACCCTCTGTAGCTGGAAGTGACGCTAAAGCGGTTTGGGTCAGATCAGGGACTAGTGCGGCCTGTGACTCTATAGGTATGATTGTAGCAGGTGGCTCTGATGAAGCAACTAAAGAAGGAAGTGTCTCTGTAGTCCTAGTAATAGGTGCAACTGTGGAAAGACCAGGGACATGTAGATATGGTAGAGTAGGCTACCCTATCAACTCACTAAAGGTAACACCAAGGCTTCTAGAAATTATAGTATTTGGCGCTAGCAATGAGGAAGTCTGAGCCGGTGTGAAGCCCATCTGAAGAGGTGTGAACTATGTGGCTAGCACTAGTATGGCAAACCACTAGGACACCTGCTCTATAGGTGAAGGAAACTATGTCGCTGGCTGTCCCTAACTCTGAAGCCCACTGGGTTGTAAAGATGGAGTTGTAGAACTGGTGGTGAAGGTTGTGGCGGTGGAGCCCCAATAGCAGTCACAACATGCTGCATAAATCCAAGGAGCTACTGCTGCATGAGAAGCTGCTGCTAATGCATGGCCTGCTGCTATCTCTAGAACTCATTCTGTCTGGTCTGGAACTGAGCAAATGTAGCAGCAGTCTCCTAGGCCTAGCGAGCCTGATCCTACCTCATCCGCTCAAGGATAGCAAGTAGAGCAGGGTCTGTCTAAGGTGTAGGTGGAGCTAAACTGGAGCTATTGGCCTCGTGGTCATGTCGTCGAGGAGGCATCTGAGGGATATCCTGATAGTCATCATCTGAACTATCACTGGGGTCGCTCTCGACCATCCCCTCCTACCGAGCATCAAGCTCCTCCTCCTCTATAGCGGCTATACCCCTGATGGTCTCATCCTACTAGGCTATAGTCTTTGGCACCTTTGGACGATGATGCGGTTGGCTAGGTGTCCTCACTGCACTATGGCGGAGCATCTAAGTCATGTTATAGGTAGAAAACTCTATAGTAGCACCACTGTACTCTGCTAGCATCTCAGGTGGCCTTACTGTAACTGCTCTGTGAATCAAGAATGTAATCCAATGAGCATATGGCAGCTGCCGATGACCTCTGAATCCCTCTACAATAGTATCCTCCATCTCTGAAAGTAAGAGATCCCAAATATCAAATACAGTCTGCTGCATTAGGGCGTTTAGTAGCCACAACTGAATGCGAGTCAATCCCTCGTGATATCCCATCCTCGGAAGTAGGGTCCTCCTCATGATAGCATCAAGCACTCTAGCTGTAGGAGTGAGGTCACTAGGTGTCATGCTCGACCCCTTGTCGAATGACTCTGTGAAGCAATGGCAAACCAAATCAATAGGAGACACCATACCACCATGAGGGTGTCTAGGAGGTGCTGGCTGACCACAACAAACCTCATGTAGCCAGACCGGTTGCTCCTAAAGCCTAAGAATCTCTCTAACCCTAAAGCTCATTAGCTTGTAGTCTCTGCCTCTAAATGCAAAGTGAATGAATCTGTGCTGCGGGTCAATCCAAAGTGTAGCATAGAACTCACAGACCCATGATGGTACATATCTGCCTGTCCATCCAAGTAAATCTCTTAGCCTTGGTAGATAAGATAGGTAAGGGCAAATCTGCTCCCTACTGCTGCTATAATGGACTCAATGCTACACACCCTCTGTGATCTGAATGCAACCCCACTGTTAAGATATGCATTATAAAAATCTTCCTACAGTGGTGTATAGAAGCCCTCTGATGCACGCTCATCTTGCCTTGGTGGAAACCACTCCTCAAACTGAATGAACCTGAGCTGCTACATTTGCTTGGTTGTGGCAGCCCTCAAATCTAGATGAGTCACTGGAGGCAGACCCTGTGGCTCAAATCTACATACTTCCTCAAATCTTGTCGCTAGCCCTCAAATCTGCATACTTCCTCTTCTTTGTGGCCAGCTTCTTCATCGCCTTGCCTTTCACATCAGTAGGCAAGTGAGGCGGAGGCCTTGGATCCTTATCACCTGGATCACCTCTAGCATTCTTGACATGGGCCATCTAGAATGATCTACTGCCTTTGACAAGAAACAACTATCAACTGTCACTTCCGAGGCTTGGCCTCGATCCGTACTCATGAGCTTAGCCCCGAGTTGACTGACAACTGCCAAAGAAACCTTAAAAACACTGACTCGCTGCATGATGGAATAGATTGGATATATGAATAATTTCAATATACATCTAAGGATACAAAACCCTAAGAAGCAAGCATTAGATACGAAATTAGAGATGATGGCTTGCTACCTAATGAACCGGCGAATAGAAGAACAAGGAATGGATCACGAAGAACCATCAGGACAACACTTAGGGTTAGGGTTGGCACTGTGGCATGGATCAACCATGGAGGTACAATGGGGGCACTAGAGGTGCTTGTGAAGGCAGCAGGGACTCCAGCGAGGCTCTGGTGGCAGCGCTGGCAATGGTGGCGGTGCTAGGGCAGTTGTGCGGGAGGCAGCTCGGGCATAGCATGAGTAGGGTGCGGCGGCGTGGGATGCGGCGGCATGGCGGCATGAAGGCGTAGGCACGAATGTCGGGCACGAGCGTAGGGTGAGGTCACGGCGGTGCAAGCGCGGGAGCAGTGCGGCGTGGCAAGCTATGGAGGTGAGGCGACGATGTCGGTGAGGGTGGAATAGGTCAAGGTGCGACGCGGCGGTTGGATTATATGGTGGACCCCGATGGATTAGAAAAGGAAATGAGAAAGAGTCTGAAAACCGCACGACATTTACTAACTAGATGCTCCGGTGGCAACAACCAGACGCTGCCACCTAGAGTCCGGTTGACTCTAGAGAGGTCCAAATCTCCTGGAGCCATGACCGGATGCGTCCGATCACCACTGACCGGACGCAGCCAGAGTTTGGTCCAACCTGTCTTCATCGTCTTTGCTTGACCGGACGCAGGAATGCCCTCTGACCGAATGCTGGACAACAGAGTCCGGTCACTCCTTCGCAGCAACGGTTCACCTCCTGTGAACTAACTGGACACCAGACTTCAGAGTCTAGTGCAGCGTCTGGTCACTCCTTTTTAGCAATTCTTCAAAGTCCTTCGAGCTACCTGTTCCCAATCGAGTCCTAACTTCAATAAGATCCAAATAAACACCAATTGGGACTGGTGTGAGTGACCTCTCTCAAACCCACAAATTTTTTTAAAATATTTTGCCTTAGGCTATAATTCTTTTTAAGAAAATAGGCAATAAAAGAGTGATTTGAAGAGAAACGACAAAACAACATTCATGCATATGCAATGCAATACTTGAAAGTAATTCTAGTTGCTTGTCAAGTTTGATGGTTAAGCTTCTTCACACGCTTTTCGGCGGTTATCTTAACCATGTTAGACAATCCCTATATGCATTACCAAAGATTAAACATGTTGTATATTACAATGCAATGCAAGAGACAACACAAGCTCATTTTCTAGTGAAGTTGCTAAAGTCAAGCACATTGAGCTCATTCCTCAACTAACAAAATGTTGCCTCATCTAGTAGTTTAGTGAAGATATCCACCAATTGTTCCTCGGTCCTTACACCTTCTAATGAAATATCATTTTTAGCAACATGATCTTTAAGAAAGTGATGGCGATATCTATGTGCTTGGTGCGAGAGCATTGAACCAGATTATTAACAAGTTTTACCGCACTCTCATTGTCACACAAAAGAGGTACTTTTTCTAGAATTACACTATAGTCTAGCAAAGTTTGCTTCATGTAAAGTATTTGTGCACAACAAGCACCCACAACAATGTATTCTGCTTCAGCGGTGAACAAAGCCACACTATTTTGTTTCTTGGAGGACCAAGACACAAGTGATCTACCAAGCAAATGGCACCCTCCGGATGTGTTTTTTCTATCAACTTTGCAACCGGCATAATCCGAATCGGAATAGCCAACTAATTCAAATATAGCCCCTTTGGGATACTAAAGGCCAATGCTTGGTGTGTGCTTAAGATACCTAAGGATTCTTTTAACGGCAATCAAATGAGTTTCCTTAGGATTAGCTTGAAATCTAGCACACATACACACACTAAACATGAAGTCAGGCCTAGATATAGTTAAATATAACAAGCTACCAATCATAGAGAGGTAGAGAGTTTGATCAACCATGTTACATCCCTCATCTAGGTTGAGATGTCCATTAGTTGGCATTGGTGTCTTGATTGGCTTACATTCATCTGTTTTGAATCTCTTCAGAAGATCATTAGTATATTTCTCTTGAGAGATGAAAATCCCTTCTCTCATTTGCTTGATTTGAAAACCAAGGAAGAATGTAAGCCCTCCAATCATTGACATCTCAAACTCCTTCAACATCAATTCACCAAACTCTTTGCAAGAATCTTCATTTGATGATCCAAATATGATATCATCAACATACACTTGACAAATGAAGATATATCCATCAAGCTTCTTGGTGAATAGTGTGGTGTTGACCTTCCCAATGGTGAAGCCCTTCGCAATGAGAAAGTCCCAAAGATGCTCATACCAAGCTCTTGGGGCATGCTTAAGCCCATATAGTGCCTTGGACAACCTATAAACATGATTAGGATATCTAGGGTCTTCGAACCCAGGAGGTTGATCAATATAGACTAGTTCATTTATAAAGTCATTTAAAAAATGTACTTTTCACATCCATTTGATATAGTTTCATTTCATCATGTGATGCATATGCAAGGAGGATACGAATGGCTTCTAGTCTTGCAACCGGTGCAAATGTCTCTCCAAAATCCAAGCCATCAACTTGAGAGAACCCCTTTGCAACTAGTCTTGCCTTGTTTCTCACAACAATGCCTTGATCATCTTGCTTATTGTGGAACACCCACTTTGTTCCAATGACTCTTGCACCTTGTGGTCGCTCTTCAAGAGTCTAAACTTTATTGCGGGTGAAGTTATTCAACTCTTCATGCATGGCATTTATCCAATCTAGACCTTGAAGAGCTTCTTCTATCTTAGTAGGCTCAAAGCAAGAGACAAAAGAGTGAGTCATTACTCCCATTGATGGACTCCCTATGATGAGATCTTATGGATGAGCTTGTAGTAGAGGTGAATTTCTTCTATCAACCACTTGGGGGGGAGGTCCTGGAGCATCAACATCATATGCTTGTGTCACCATTTGCTCATGGGAGACATGAGTGTCTTCATTTTCTACTTTCCCATATTTATCACCATCTTGTGGCACATTTGATGAAGAAGGTGGATTAATCACTTGCACATCATCTTCATCATCATTAGGCTTGATGTCTCCAACCAGAATGTTCTTCATAGCCTTCCTCGATGGCTCATCACCTACATCATCAAGATTCTCATGTGTTCCTTAGGAGCCGTTAGATTTATCAAATTCCACATCATATGTTTCTTCAACCAAGCCGGTGGCATTATTAAATACTCTATATGCTTTGGACTTTGATGAGTAACCAACAACAAAACCAAGATCACAATGTCTTTGAAACTTCCCTAGGTGTTGCCACTTCTTGTAGATGTAGCATTTGCAACCAAACACCCTAAAGAAGGAGACATCTGGCTTTTTCCCATTGAGCAACTCATAAGGTGTCTTGCCAAGAAACTTTTGAAGGAATAGGCAGTTAGATGCATAGCATGCAGTGTTGATAGCTTCCGCCCATAGAGCTTCGGGTGTGTTGTACTCATCAAGCATTGTTCTTGCTAGTGTGATTAATGTCTGGTTCTTTCTCTCAACTACACCATTTTGTTGAGGAGTATATATTGCGGAGACCTCATGCTTGATCCCAACTTCATCACAATAGGCTTCAATGTTTGTGTTGTCAAATTCTTTCCCATTATCACTTCTAATCTTCTTGAGCTTCACCTCAAACTCATTTTGTGCTCTCTTAGAAAACTTCTTGAAACATGATGCCACTCTTGTTAAGCTTCTTTAGCATCTTGGCGGTTCTTCTCACCATGAGAGCAAGACTTGCATCATCAACTTCATCATCACTTGAGCTCTCATACTCAATTCTTGCTTTGCCCTTCTCTTGGCTAGCCTTGAATGCTAAGTCTTTGTCTTTCTTCTTGGTAGAGGATGAGCGATCTTGTGGTGTGATGTGCATGTACATCTCATGAGCATTGATCTTTCCCAAGATTTGAGTCGGTGTAGTAGTGGAAAGATCACCTTGATGAAGCATGGTCACAATATGCCCATATTTATCAATGGGGAGGACACTCAAGATTTTTCTTACAACATTGGATGGTTGCATTTGAGTGGGTCCAAGCCCATTGACTTCCTCTACAAGAACATTCAAGCGTGAGTACATTTTATTAGCACTCTCTTTAGGAAGCATCTCAAAAGAATTAAGCTTTTTCATTACGAGATGATAGCGTTCCTCACGCTCGCTCTTAGTTCCCTCATGGAGCGCACAAATGTCCGATCATAGTGCATCAATGTCCTAGTGGTTCCTCACCAGGTTAAACACATCTTTGCAAAGGCCTCTAAAGATGGTGTTTCAAGCATTTGCATTCCATTTCTCATGTTCACTTCATCGTCTTGAAGGTGCGTGGGATCCTGAGGTTTTGGGAATCATTGTGAGGTGGCTCTAAGTATTCCAACATCTAGAGCTTCTAAATAAGCCTCCATACGGATTTTCCAATAAGGAAAATCATCCCCCTCAAAGATAGGAGGAGGATCATCCCCGTGAGACATCTTTCTCTAGATGGTTAAGTCTAATTCATGAGCACGAGGCTCTAATACCAATTGAAAGGATCAAGATGCCCAAGAGGGGGGGGGGTGAATTGGGCTAATTCTAAAATTCTTTACAATAATTAAACCCTATGGTTAGCCCACTTCACCCCTTATGCCTAGAAAGTGATTCTATTGTTCTAACACACAAAAGTTTAGCAACCTATGTTCCAATCTTACTCTAGCATGGCAATTCTATTAATGTAATGGCAAGAATTGAATTGCTCAAAGTAAAGAGAGAAGGAGGAACACAACGATGTTTTGTCAAGGTATCGGAGAGTCACCACTCCCCACTAGTCCTCATTGGAGCACCCGCGCAAGGGTGTAGCTCCCCCTTGATCCGCGCAAGGATCAAGTGCTCTCTATGGGTTGATTCTTCGATACTCTGTCATGGTGAATCACCCACGACCGCTCACAACTTGAGTTGGGTCATCCACAAGCTCCGTCAGATGATCACCAAGCTCCCAATCACCACCAAGCCATCTAGGTGATGGCGATCACCAAGAGTAACAAGCACGAACTCTCACTTGACCACGACAAGCCTAATGAGAAGGGTGGATGCACACTTTGCTACTCTTGCTTTCACTAATGAGGCCTCTCTCTTGGATTCTCAAATCTCAATTACCTCACTAGGACCTTGCTCTTCTTAGCACTCTCTAGGGTATTTCTCAGCTGTTGGAATGAGCAAAAGTGATCCCTTGAGTGAATAGAGGAAGTATTTATAACCCCTTATTCAAAACAAACCATTATGTGCCTCTACAGGGTGACCGAACGCTCCAGTCATGGTGACCAAAAGCTCCGATTAGTTCACCTGCCTCTGTGTAGTTTAAGTTATGACCGGACACTGGCCAATGTCCGGTTAGCACTGACCGGACATGCCTGATCACGAAAACTATCCTTTGGAACCTTATTGATGTTGACTGGACTCTGGCACCCAGCGTCCGGTCACTTTGCTGCTCAGCATCCGGTCAGTAGCCAGAACCTAACCAGCTCGGGTCAGCACTGACTAGACGTGTCCGATTAGGATTCTCCCTCTTTGGAACCTTACTAGAGTTGACCGAACTCTAGCACCCAATGTCCGATCACTCACCTCTTAGTGTCTGGTCTCATCCAGATGACTTTACCTTGATCAAATGAACTGACCTGGACTCTGCGCCAGCGTCCGATCACACCAGAACCAGCATCTGGTCAGCATTTGACCCTCCATTCACTTCCAACTCACAATGATATGTGAATGAAGTTTGCTCCAATTGATCTAAGGGCTTTTTAGGAGCTACCTAGTGCTAGATTTAACAAGTGTGCACCACACCTAACTCACTAGACTCACCTAGGTCAAGCTACCCGCCCATACCCCCTCTTAATAGTACGGCCAAAGGAAAAACAAAGTCCTAAGCTACTCTAAGTGTCACTTCAACACCAAACAACACTTAGAACTAGTCCATCCTTACCCTTGTCGTCCATCCTTTGAAAACCAAAATGATTTCCATCGTAGGGGCATGACCACCATGATTGCCCAATCAATTGCAATTACCATAACCTAACTTAATTGCATCTACAAAACACATGTTAGTCATAGTAATCTTGTATTGTCATTAATCACCAAAACCCAACTAGGGGCCTAGATGCTTTCAATCATCATGATCTTCACCATTCGCTTCACCACTTGGAATAATGCTACCTATCTTATGATTACTTAGATGAACTAGGTTAGCACTTTGGGTTTCATCAATTCACCAAAACCAAACTAGAGTTTTTAGCTGGGCGCCTTTTTGGTAATTGATGACCACCCTTACACAAAGATATGAATTGAAATTTAATTGAATCCATGTTTCTTGCCCAAGCATATTTACCTATGTGTAAAAGGATATGGACAAGTTTCATGAACCCCGAAATGGTAGCAATTGCTCCCCCCTACATATGTGCTAAGAGTTTGGATTGTAGGCTTGCACATATACTTAGATAGGAAATATAGGAGACAATGTCTACCAAATGATGCTAAGGTATAAGAGATGGACCTTTGAAGCATGATACCAATCGAAATGCACCAATATATCATCCTTAGCACCATTAGTAACTAGGACATACACAAAAACTAGAATACCCCATGAGATCAACATTAGAAGCAAGGGTTTAGTTTCCATAAAATGAACATAAGTCTAGTTTCTTAACCTATGCATGCTAGTTTTTCATTTCATCATTCAATCCTACAACTAGCATATACCACACAAGCATGGATATTGAAATTTAAAACTTGTGCCATGCAAGCAAATATATGAAATGCACATTCAAATGCACCATACAAGTTCGTGAGCTTGCCCCCCTACTTGTATGCTTAAAATTTTAATGGATCCCCTTTCTTTGTCATATCTCTCCCCTATGTCAAATTCTCCCCCTATCACTTGCATCTTTGTTTCTCTCCCCCTTTGTTGTATTTTCACTATCTTTGTACACTATTTCCCCCTCTTTGTCATCAATGACCACAAAGGTTCAAAATATAGATAGGTTGAGATTATCAATGTCAATCAATGAGGTGAGGACCATTTTCCCAAATTTGGTTCAATCTAGAACATTTGCCAAAGATATTTAACTCGGTTTGATCCAAGGACAAGCTTCTTCACACCTCCAAATAAGGGTTATCTTGTACCTATGTTGAGTTAAAACACTTATAGCTCATTTTCTAGATCAAACACTAGGTTTACAAACCCACAAACATGTCATATGCTACCACTAGACCAAATTAAGCATAGAAGCAATAGTGGTACCATACAAACATCAAAATCATTTGATTTTCATGAATGAGCCTATTAAATGTGAAAGATGACTAGATGCACTAAACATGTCCTTAGTGATGAGGACATACATGCTCAAGGCCACCACAACTCTAGAAGTCATTCAAGGACCAGTTACTCGAGCTCAGTGCACTGCGAACTCAATTACGTTCTCCTATTAAGTAACCAAGGTCCAGCTGAAGGGTGAAGAAGGAGGGCTTCATCAAGGTGCTGCGCCACCTGCATTAGGGGCTAGCCCATGTCTTGTTTTGCCAAGTTTAGGAGAGAATAAAGGGGGATTATTTTCTTTCCATCGATGCTAGCGTCTGGATTAGGAAGGAATAGGAGCAAAGGTGCATGCATTGCATGGTCCCCTACACCTATTAAATCCAAGGCTGCAGTCCCCTCCCCTGGGTGGGTTTTCTTTTGTTTTGGTTTAGCCATTAGTGCAAACACTGATTTGCAGTTGTGTCCAGCGACCACCTGATAGACAGCAATTGTGAACCCCACATTCGAGCGATTTATTTACAGTCTGCCTACATCTCGTTCTTGCTTGTTTCTTTCGAATGCTTGCAGGAATTGAACCTCGTGTTCAGGTTGATCTTGCCCAGCAAGGTCAATAACCATTTGGAGTTGGTTTAGCGATTGCTAAGGCACTACTGACCTGTACATTCGTAGTCGGATCACGAGAGTCACCTCCTTCCCAAATCGAAGTTATCCCTCTCACCGAAAGATCAGGCACTCCAATTATATCAAGTGGCATCAGATTTTAGGTTGCTCGGTGAGATCTACCCACTCTCTTTGTAGTTCTGTTCCATTACCTATCATCCACAACAAAAGCCAAAAACAAAAAAAACAGAGAGATATTAGGTTAGAACCACTGTCCTCGAACCTTTTGGCCATTGCATTTATCATTCAGTAATTTTGCTTTGTTGAATTTGTGTGTCATTAGCTGTCTTGTTGCAGGTTGCATTATTTTCTTGTTCTTCCTCTTGTTCATCACCACAATCAGTCACTTCCCATCCGCACAAAGCACAACCCCTTGTTTTGGAAGGTTTGCTGCGTTTGTGATTCCTACCATCCTTGCTCGGTTGTAGTAGGGTTGTTTTGGAAGGTTTGCTACAGTTTGTGATTCCTACCATCCTGGTGTGCATTTGTTCCCTCCTATTTTTGCAGCCAAGGGAAACCTAGTCAAAACAAAAAAAAAGAAAGGGCACGGTGCAAAGTAAAATAGAGGAAAGGTGAAAAAAAGAAAAAAAGAAAGAAAAGAAACGAAAAGCCACACCTTTGGTGGGACATAAAGAAAGTTTGTACCACAAGGAGAGGACATTATCTCATGTGTATATTGGTTTTCCTTTCAACCTTTCTCTATACAAGGCAAGAGTCAATCTTTGGGCCATCAAATCAAATGCCAAGCAGCAGCCACATCTGTGCACACAACATTCCTTGTTTTGAGAGAGAGAGAGGGCGAGAAAAAAATTGTTCCTCTTTCAGTTCCCACGTTGTTACCAGCAGCATTGCAACGCACTTTGCACCCTTATTCAACTTTGCATTTGCTGAATGATTATGCTAATCCTTGCTACAAAGTGAAGCCTTCCTATAGCTCCACCTATTTCTACAGCGAGCAGGTTTTGTGTCCCCTGGCAATCGCTCCATCCAATCTTCATTGGTTGCACCACTGGTTGCAAGTCACCCCTGTTGGCATGGTCAGAATTGGTAAGAACTTGATAATGGCTTTAGATTGAGTGACCTACTCAGAACCACATTCCATTAGGTGTAGGACATATACTTTTGATCTTTATTTTTTTCCTCTGGCGCTAACAATGACAGGATCTTCTAGGGCCACCCCGACTCCATGCAACATTCTCCTTGCATGAAGGGGATCATTTAGCATTTTGAGCGGCAAGTCTGGCTGCAAGTAGATGCGCTTGTAGAGGATGTTCAAGTCTCCAATGAGCGCCTTGGACAACTTGAAACCACTCAACTTGAAACCGGTGCGACACTCAGGGACATGCAGGCAGCCCAGGCCACCACCAACACCAATCTGGCCACCATCATGAATTGGCTTGAGGAGTTGTCCCAGCAGCTTGCAAATGTTCACCATAGCGAGTTGGACAAACAGGCAGAAACTGATTACAGTTGTAACAATGAACATCCAAATCCCAACTACAACAATGATCGGGACCATCATCATAGGCGTGCCAATCGGCAAGGTATGCATCACTACCACCATCGCCATGCAGTCCATAATTAGGATGATTCATTTGCGAAGATTAAATTCACTATACCTCCATTTAATGGCAAATATGATCCTGATGCTTATCTTGATTGGGAACTTGCTGTTGATCGGGACCATCATCCTGATGCTTATCTTAAATTCAGGATGTGCTAGATTATAAGGAGTACAATAATATCACTCATTTGTTCCATCTTGCTTGTAAGGCTGAACGTGAAGTGCAGGGATGCCACATGAGGACACAAGCTAACTCTTTTGTAGGTCGCAATACCACATTCAAACTAGCCACTACACCTGCTTCCTGTTTCATAGCCGGCTGCACCACCTCCATCCAGTAGCACACCACAAGCTGCGACACAACATCCATCCACCTCGGCACCGGTTAAACCTCCCATAGGGGCTCCAGCACCAAGTGCATCAGTTGCTTCCACCGGACGGACAAAAGATATCCTAATGCCATCACTGCAAAGGCTATGGACATGTTATGCGTGACTACCCAAACAAGCGTGTGCTGATTATATGTGATGAAGGTGAGTATTCTTCAGCTAGTGATTTCGATGAAGCCCCATATGCTATGCTTGCCGCTGATGTTTCAGGACACTGAATAAGAACATGTTGCTGCTGATGCTGCCGACAAATATTTGAGCCTTGTCGTGCAGCGTGTACTCAGTATGTAGGTTGCACCACCCGAACAAAACCAGAGGCACAATCTGTTCCACACCAAAGGCATCATTCAAGAGTGGTCCATTCGCATCATCGTTGATGGGGGAGCTGCAACAACTTGGCAAGTACCGACCTGGTGGAGAAGCTTGCTCTTCAAAGTCGCCCACATCCCATCCCTACCACATCCAATGGCTCAACTAGGGTGGTAAGCTCAAGGTAACACGCTCCATATGTGTACACTTTGCTATGGGTTCATATCATGATTATGTTGATTGTGATGTTGTCCTGATGCAAGCATGCTCTCTACTGCTAGGTAGACCTTGGCAATATGATACTGATTGTGTACACAATGGTCGAACCAACCAATACTCACTTTTCCATAAGGGCAAGAAAATTATTTTGCATCCAATGTCTCCTAAACAGATTGTGAAAGATGAGCTTGCTCATGCAAATCATGAACAAAAACAAAGTAAGACTCCTACTTTACAAAATGAGATCAAACTGAAAGCTCCTGTTTTACTAGCTACACAAGCTGATCTTGATGAGTGCAACACAAATGGTCTTCCTTGCTATGCTCTTGTGTGTACTCATGCGCTATCCTCCCTTGATGATGCCCCGCCTTTTGTTATGCCCCCTGCTGTCACCAAGCTTTTGCAGGACTACGTCGATGTCTTTCCAACGGATGTTCCAGTAGGCCTTCCCCTCCGTGGAATTGAACACCAGATTGATCTCATTCCGGGAGCATCATTGCTCAACCGTGCACCATATCACACCAACCCCAATGAGATGAAAGAAATTTAGCGACAAGTACAAGAATTGCTTGATAAGGGCTACATTCGTGAGTCTCTTAGCCCATGCTCTATTCCTATTTTGCTAGTACCCAAGAAAGATGGCTCATGGCGCATGTGTGTTGATTGTCGCGCCATTAATAATATCACAATCCGCTATCTCCACCCTATACCTAGGTTGGATGATATGCTTGATGAGCTCAGTGGTGCTGTCAGTGTTCTCTAAGGTTTATTTGCAGTAGTGGGTACCATCAAATTCACATGAAATTGGGAGATGAGTGGAAAACAGCATTCAAAACAAAGTTTGGTTTATATGAATGGTTAGTCATGCCTTTTGGATTGACTAATGCTCCAAGCACTTTCATGCGATTAATGAATGAAGTTTTGAGGGCTTTCATAGGCATATTTGTGGTTGTCTATTTTGATGATATACTGATTTACAACAAATCTTTGGAGGACCATTTGGATCATTTACGTGCTATTTTTGATGCTTTGAGAACTGCCCGTCTTTTAGGGAACTTGGATACGTGTAGTTTTTGCACGAACCAGTGTCTCTTTTCTTGGCTATGTTGTTATAGCACTAGGGTATTGAGGTCGATAGTGCCAAGATTGAAGCAATACAAAGCTGGCCACCCTCCTACCACTGGTGACGCATAGATTTCAGAGTTTCCTCGGGCTTGCAGGCTTCTACTGCCTGTTTTGTTCATGATTTCAGCACAATTGCTTCCCCTTTGAATGAACTAACAAAGATAGGTGTTCCCTTCTCCTAGGGTCCAGCACAAGACGAGGCCTTCATGATTTTGAAAGATAAGCTAACACATGCACCTTTGCTTCAGCTACCTGAATTTCACCAAAATGTTTGAACTCGAATGTGATGCTAGTGGAATTAGGGTTAGGTGGTGTGTTGCTGCAAGAAGGTAAACCGGTGGCTTATTTCAGTGAGAAACTAAGTGGTGCTAGTTTGAATTACTCCACTTATGACAAAGAACTTTATGCTCTAGTTAGAATGCTTCAAACATGGCAGCATTATTTATGGCCTCGAGAATTCATTATTTATTCGGATCATGAATCATTGAAACACATTCGTAACCAATCAAATCTGAACCAGTAGGCATGCTAAATGGATCCGAATTCATTGAGTCTTTCCCTTATGTCATCAAACACAAGAAAGGGAAAGAGAATATAATTGCTGATGCTTTGTCTCGTCGTTATGCTATGCTCTCGCAACTTGATTTTCAGATTTTTGGGCTACAAACAATGAAGGATCAGTATGTTCTTAACCCTGATTTCAAGGACATATTGTTGCATTGCAAGGATGGTCGAACCTGGGGAAAGTTTTTCTTGGATGATGGGTTCTTGTTCCGTTCTATCAAGTTGTGCATTCCTGCTAGCTTGATTTGCCTTTTGTTGTTACAGGAAGCACATGGTGGCGGCCTCATGGGACATTTTGGGGTCAAGAAGACGGAGGACATCATTGCAGCGCACTTCTACTAGCCCAAGCTGCGATGGGATGTGGAGCACTTTGTCGCCCACTACACTACATGTCAGCAAGCTAAGTCCCACCTTCATCCTCATGGTCTATACATGCCTCTCCCTGTTCCTAAGGCCCCTTGGGAGGATGTCTCGATGGATTTTGTCTTAGGATTGCCTAGAACAAAGAAGGGGAGGGATAGCATATTTGTGGTTGTTGATAGATTTTCCAAAATGGCTCATTTCATTCTCTATCACAAGAGCGATGACTGCCACTAATGTTTCTGCTCTATTCTTTTGTGAAGTGGTTCGCTTACATGGTGTGCCCAACACAATAGTTTTTTATCATGATACAAAATTCCTTAGTCACTTTTGGCACACATTATGGAATCAGATTGGGTACCAAATTACTTTTTAGTACTACAGTGCCACCCCCAAACTAATGGTCAAACAGAGGTAGTAAATAGAACTTTATCTACCATGCTTCGGGCTATTTTGAAAATGAATTTAAAACTTTGGGAAGACTACTTGCCTCATGTTGAGTTTGCTTACAACCGTTCTATCCATTCAACCACAAAAATGTGCCCCTTTCAAATTGTGTATGGTTTCATTCCTAGGGCACCCATTGATTTGATCTCTGTTCCTTCCTCTGACCCTCCTCATTTTGATGCTGTTGCACAGGGTTGATCAAATGCTCAACATTCATGAGCAAACAGTAGCAAACATTGCACAAACTAATGCTAAGAATCAGGTAGTGGGTAGTCATGGGAGGAAGCTAATTACTTTTGAACTAGGTGATTTGATGTGGTTACATCTGTGAAAAGGACTGTTTCCCTGCTCTGCGCCGGTCTAAGCTGATGCCTCGTGCTCATGGACCCTTCAAGATTTTGCAAAAGATTAATGATAATGCTTATATACTTGACCTGCCTCTAGAATATGGTGTTTCCTCTAGTTTTAATGTTGCAGATTTGAGGCCTTATGTGGGTGAGGACGAGCAGATTCCATCGAGGATGACTCCAATTCAAGAAGGGGAGGATGATGAGGACATACATGCTCAAGCCACCACAACTCTAGAAGTCATTAGGACCAGTTACTCAAGCCCGTGCACGCGAACTCAATTACGTTCTCCTATTAAGTAACCAAGGTCCAGCTGAATGGTGAAGGAGGGCTTCATCAAGGTGCTACGTCACCTACATTAGGGGTTGGCCCATGTCTTGTTTTGCCAAGTTTAGGAGAGAATAAAGGGGGATTGTTTTCTTTCCATAGATGCTAGCACCTGGATTAGGAAGGAATAGGAGCAGAGGTGCATGCCTTGCATGGCCCCTACGCCTATTAAATCCAAGGTTGCGTCCCTCCCCTAGGTGGGTTTTCTTTTGTTTTGGTTTAGCCATTGTGCAAACACTGATCTATAGTTGTGTCCAGTGACCACCTGATAGACAACAATTGTGAACCCCACATTCGAGCGATTTATTTATAGTCTACCTACATCTCATTCTTGCTTGTTTCTTTCGAATGCTTGCAGGAATTGAACCTCGTGTTCAGCTTGATCTTGCCCAGCAAGGTCAATAACCATTTGGAGCTAGTTTAGCGATTGCCAAGGCACCACGACCTGTTCATTCGTAGTCAGATTGCGAGAGTCACCTCCTTCCCAAATCAAAGTTATCCCTCTCACCAAAAGATCAGGCACTCCAATTATATCACTTAGCAAGGATGTATGCCATGCCAATCAACTTTTACCTTGGATTACTCGAAGGAGAGGCATGTCATATAAGTGGGGGGGGGGAAGGTGCATCAACACATATTTGAGAAATCCAATATGTTCAACTCATTCCTTAGCTTGCAAAACCTTTTCTCATCCAATGGCTTGGTGAATATATCAGCAAGTTGATCTTCGGTGCCTATACTCTCATTGCAAATGTCCCCTTTTTGTTGGTGATCTCTTATGAAATGGTGGCGGACATCAATGTGCTTCTTTGATGACCATGAAACTAGTGATCTTCTCAACAATTGACATGTGCCTGACGGTGCTCTTCCTCTCAACCTTGCATCCCACATAATCCGAGTCAGAGTAACCAACTAGCTCAAACTTTGCTCCTTTGGGATACCAGAAACCAACATTTTGTGTATGCTTCAAGTACCTCAATATTCTCTTTGTAGCCTTCAAATGACTTTCTCTTGGCGAGGCTTGAAATCTTGCACACATGCATACATTAAACATGACATCCAGCCTTGATGCGGTCACATAGAGTAGGCTTCCAATCATAGACCGATACAATTTTTGATATACCATATTGCCACTTGCATCACTATCCAAATTGCCATTTGTCCCCATTGGTGTGCTAATGGCTTTGCCATCACTTATGCCAAACTTCTTGAGCATGTCTTTGATGTACTTGCCTTAACTCATGAATGTACCATTCTTCAATTGCTTGATTTGAAGGCCAAGGAAGTAACTTAACTCTCCAATCATGGACATTTCAAACTCAGTAGCCATTATCTTTCCAAATTCTTCACAAAAATCTTGATTGGTTGATCCAAATATGATGTCATCAACATAGATTTGCATCACAAATAAGTCTTTGCCAACCTTCTTGGTGAAAAGAGTGGTGTCAACCTTGCCCATCATGAACCCTTTAGAGAGTAGGAAGTCCCTCAATCTCTCATACCATGCTCTAGGTGCTTACTTCAAGCCATACAATGCCTTCTTCAACTTGTACATATGGTTGGACTTCTTGTCATCTTCAAAACTGGGAGGTTGCTCAACATATACTTCTTCATTGATATAACCATTAAGAAATGCACTCTTGATATCCATTTGATAGAGCTTGATGTTGTGGGCACAAGCATAGGCCTATAAGATTCTAATTGCTTCCAATCTAGCAACTAGGGTATATGTTTCTCCAAAGTGAAGACCTTCAACTTGTGTATATCCTTGTGCTATCAATCTTGCTTTGTTCCTTACTACTATCCCATCTTGATCTTGCTTGTTTCTAAAGACCCATTTGGTTCCAATCACATTATGTCCCTTTGGTCTCTCTACTAATTCCCATACTTGATTTCTTATAAAGTTATTCGATTCTTCATGCATAGCATTCACATAATCAACATCCTTCAATGCTTCATCTATCTTCTTTGGTTCAATGGATGACACAAATGAGAAATGCTTACAAAATGAAGCCAATCTTGATATAGTTTGCACACCTCTTGAAATATCACCAATGATAGTGTCCAATGGATGATCCCTGGCAATATTGGTTAGTTGGAGTATTGGAACTTGATTGCTTGCACTTGCTTGATCATTGGATTAAGATGATGTGCTAGCCACTTGATTTTGTTCATTGTCATGAGAGCCATTTGTACTAGCCTGATTTGTATCATCTTGCAAATTTGTGTTAGAGAGCACTTGCACTTGATCATCTTTATGATCATTCATTTACTTAGGCCTCAATTCACCAACATCCATATTCTTCATGGCTTTTGAAAGTTGAATGCCTCTAACATCTTCTAAGTTCTCATTCTCATCTTGGAAACCCTTGGTTTCATCAAATTCAACATCATGAACTTCCTCAAGAGTACCACTATCCAAATTCCAAACTCTATATGCTTTGCTAGTAGTTGAGTATCCAAGTAGGAATCCTTTATCACATTTCTTGTCAAACTTGCCCAATCTAGTGCCTTTCTTCAAGATATAGCATTTGCAACCAAAGACCCAAAAATATGCAATGTTTGGCTTTCTACCATTCAAGAGCTCATATGGTGTCTTCTCTTTTAATGGGTGACAATAGAGGTGGTTGCTACAATAGCAACCCATGTTAATAGCTTTGGCCCAAAAAGATGACTCATATTGTACTCACTAAGCATAGACCTTGCCATATCAATGAGTGTTCTATTCTTCCTCTCAACAAAGCCATTTGATTGTGGAGTGTACTTGGCTGAGAATTGATGTCTAATTCCAAATTCATCACACAACTCATCAACTCTAGTGTTCTTGAACTCACTACCATTGTCACTTCTAACTCTCTTGATGGTTGTTTGAAATCATTGTGAATGCCCTTGACAAATGATTTGAATGTTTCAAACATATCACTTTTGTCCACTAGAAAGAATACCCAAGTGTATCTAGTATAATCATCCACTATCACAAAACCATATTTGTTACCACCAATGCTAGTGTATTGAGTTGGCCCAAACAAGTCCATGTGCAATAACTCAAATGCTTTACTAGTGCTCATCATGATTTTCTTAGGATGGGTGTTTCCAACTTGTTTGCCAGCTTGACAAGAGCTACAAAGCTTATCCTTCTCAAACACAACATCTTTCAAGCCTCTAACTAAGTCATGCTTAACCAATCTATTCAATTGTTTCATTCCAACATGACCAAGCCTTCTATGCCATAACCACCCCATGCTAGACTTAGTGAACAAGCATGTTGACAATTGAGCTTCACTATCATTGAAATCAACCAAGTATAGATTCTCATATCTAAAGCCTTTGAAGATCAAGTTAGAGCCATCTACACTTATGATTTCTACATCATCTACTCCAAATATGTATTTAAATCCAAGATCACACAATTGAGCCACGGATAGCAAATTGTAGTTCAAGCTCTCAACAAGCAACACATTGGAAATGCTCATGTCATTGGATATTGCAATCTTACCAAGCCCCTTGACCTTGCCTTTGCCATTGTCACCAAATGTAATACTATCATAACCTGTCATTGCCATTGGTGTTGATGGAGTTCAATATTCTTGCATCATCGATCATGTGTTGAGTGCACCCACTATTAAGAACCCAATGCCTTCCTCTGGCTTTGTAATTAACCTACAAAAGAAGATCAATTCTTTTTAGATACTCAAACTTGCTTGGGTCCTTGAAGGTTAGTGACTAAGCTCTTTGGCACCCAAATGGCTTTCTTCTTTGAGCCCATCCATGGTGTACCAATGAACTTAGCTTTCACACCATTTGTACCCTTAGTAAGCACATAGAAAGAATTAATCTTAATTGAGGATACATTAGCTTGTGACTTCTTGTTCATGCACTTTTGCTCTACATGACCAACTTGCTTGCAACTAGTGCAAAACTGACCATTGTTCTTCACAAAGCTAGTCATGTGAGAAGCAAAGGCCGCCTTGCCTTTCTTGGGGTATAGCCCAATCCCTCTTTATAGAGAGAAGCTCTTTGGCTACCCAAGCACATAAGCAAGCGGTCCTCACCACCATAGGCTTTGCCTAAGGCACAAGTGAGCTCATTGACCTCCTTCTTGAGGGTCTCATTCTCAATCATTAGTGAGGCATCACAAGTGAAACCATCACTACTAGATGAGGTAGAAGTATATGTACTACAAGAAGGGTTAGTGGGAGCAACAATGATAGGCTTATAGAATGATTCATCAATTATATCACAAGTTAAGCCTTTGTCACATGTTACAACATGCTCCTTCTCATTTTGCTCATTAAGTAAAGAGGAATGAGCTTTTTCAAGCTTCTTGTGAGCCTTTCCAAGCTTCTCATGGGCTTCCTTCAGCCTCTCATGAGATGCATTGAGCTCACCAAAGTCTTGCTTAAGGGCTTTTAATTCCTTACACAAGCTTTTGCATTCCCTTCTCTTAATGTCAAAGTGTTCTTTAGCATCATCTAGCATGTCAAGTAGTTCATCCTCAGTTGGTTCATCATCATCACTATCACTATCACTTTCATTTTCATTTTCATTATCATGTTCCTCATCACTTCCATCATCACAAGTTTATACCTTAGTAGCCTTAGCCATGAAGCATGATGGAGTGTCGAAGAGAGAAGGCTTCTCATTGATTGTAGTGCTTGCAAGAGCCTTCTTCTTGGCGGTCTTGTCATCATCACTATCATCATCATCATCACTTGAGGAAGCATCACTATCCCAAGTGACCACATATGAACCACCCTTCTTCTACTTCTTGATGGTCATCTTGTCCATCTTCTCTTTCTTTTCTTCCTTCTCATCATCATCTCTATAAGCATCATCGGTCATGATATCTCCCAAGATTTGGTTTGGTGTCATTGTGTCCAAACTGGTCCTCACTAGCAAGGTGACCAACATGCCAAATCTTGCGAGTAAGCATCTCAAGAACTTATGAGAGAAGTCCTTATCCTCTACCTTCTCACCAAGTGCTTTGAGACCATTGACAAGCACTTCCATCCAATGGAACATGTCCGACACACTCTCATCTTCCTTCATCTTGAAGCTAGCAAATTTCTCCTTGAGAATGTATGCATTTGGACCCTTTATTGCCTTGGTGCCCTCAAATGATTCTTCCAACTTCTTCCAAGCCTCATGAGCCATCTCAATGTTCTTGATTTGCTCAAATGTTCTCTCATCAATTGCATCATGAATGGCACTTAGAGCAATGTCATTTTTTGGAGAAGCACTTCTTTGGCCGCGGTGAGATTCTCTAGATCGACAATCTCAATTTTGGTTTCTACCACCTTTCACACCCTTCTATTGATTGACTTGATATATGTGGTCATCTTTGACTTCCAATATGGATAATTTGTGCCATCAAATTGGGGTGGCTTCTTGATGTTGATTTGAGCCATTTTGACACAGAAGGTTGTTAAGCCTCAAATCATGGTGACCTCGGCTCTGATACCACTTGAAAGGTCCTAATGGCTAGAGGGGGTGAATAGCCTATTAAAAATTTCTACAACAACACTTAGCAAACTGGTTAGACAAATATAAGGTGAAGCGAGTGTTGTGCTAGCCTACTAAAAATGCAAGCCACCTACCACAATTCTAGTTTCTATAGTCTCTATCCACACAATGGCTATGTCAGTACACTAAGTTAGTGTGCTCTCAAAGGCTAACTAAAGAGCCACACTAACCAAACTAACAAGCTCTCACGACTAGCTACACTAAAGAGCTTGACAACTAGTTTGCGGTAATGTAAAGAGAGAGACCAATATGGTTACACCGCTGAAAGGATCAAGATGCCCAAGAGGGTGGGGGTGAATTGGGCTAATTCTAAAATTCTTTGCAATAATTAAACCCTATGGTTAGCCCACTTCACCCCTTGTGCCTAAAAAGTGTTCCTATTGTTCTACCACACAAAAGTTTGGCAACCTATATTCCAATCCTACTCTAGCATGGTAATTCTATGAATGTAAAGACAAGAATTGAATTGCTCAAAGTAAATGCTCAAAGTAAAGAGAGAAGGAGGAACGCTGCGATGTTTTACCAAGGTATCGGAGAGTCACCACTCCCCACTAGTCCTCATTGGAGCACCTGCATAAGGGTGTAGCTCCCCCTTGATCCACGTAAGGATCAAGTGCTCTCTACGGGTTGATTCTTCGACACTCTGTCATGGTGAATCACCCACAACTGCTCACAACTTGAGTTGGGTCATCCACAAGCTTCGCCAGATGATCACCAAGCTCCCAATCACCACCAAGCCATCTAGGTAATGGCGATCACCAAGAGTAATAAGCACGAACTCTCACTTGACCATGACAAGCCTAATGAGAAGGGTGGATGCACACTTTGCTACTCTTGCTTTCACTAATGAGGCTTCTCTCTTGGATTCTCAAATCTCAATCACCTCACTAGGACCTTGCTCTTCTTGGCACTCTCAAGGGTGTTTCTCAGCTGTTGGAATGAGCAAAAGTGATCCCTCAAGTGAATAGAGGAAGTATTTATACACCCTCATTCAAAACAAACCGTTATGTGCCACTGCGGGGTGACTAGACACTCCAGTCAGTTCTCCCCGCCACCGAGCAGTTAAGTTGTGACCGGACATAGACCAGCGTCCGGTCAGCACTGACTAGATGTGTCTAGTCATGAAAACTACCCTCTAGAACCTTATTGATGTTGACTAGACTCTGGAACCTAGTGTCTAGTCACTTTGTTGCTCAGCGTCCGGTCAGTAGCCAGAACCTGACCAGCGTCCGGTTAGCACTGACCGAACACGTCTGATCAGGATTCTCCCTCTCTGGAACCTTACTAGAGTTGATCGGACTCTGGCACCCAGTGTCTGGTCACATTACACTCAGCGTCCAGTCGCATCCAGACAACTTCACCTTGATCAAATGAACTGATCGGACTCTGCACCAGCATCTAGTCACACCGCAACCAGCGTTCGGTCAATATTTGACCCTCCATTCACTTCCAACTCGCAATCATATGTGAATGAAGTTTGCTCCAATTGATCTAAGGGCTATTTAGAAGCAACCTAGTGCTAGATTTGACAAGTGTGCACCACACCTAATCCACTAGACTCACCTAGGTCAAGCTACGCATCCAAACCCCCCTTAATAGTACGACCAAATGAAAAAAGTCCTAAACTACTCTAAGTGTCTCTTCAACACCAAATGACACTCAGAACTAGTTCATCCTTAACCTTGTTGTCCATCCTTTGAAAACCAAAACGGTTTCCATCGTAGGGCATGACAACCATTATTGCCCAATCAATTGCCATTATCATGACCTAACTTAATTGCCTCTGCAAAACACACATTAGTCACAGTAATCATGTATTGTCATTAATCACTGAAACCCAACTAGGGGCCTAGGTGCTTTCAATCTCGCCCTTTTTGGTGATTGATGACAATGCAACCTCGATTATGTAAAAGAGATGAGGTTTTCAACATGCTTGGTTCATATAAGCTTTTGACAATAAGAACAAAAGAGATAGGCAAGCTCATATGACCCAAGCCAATATGATGTACTCAATAGATATGAAATAAGCATGAGTACAAGTAATAAAGCTCATTTGCATCGGAATAAAAATGCAAAAGAAAACAAATGAGCATAACCAAGTGACATGACATATAAATAATTCAAGTAGAGAGCACACATGTCACATATCACATCACGTAGATATCACTATCACATAAATATAGTTCGATGCATGAAAGTAAACACGAATGCATAAAAGTGTATCACACATAAAAAGCCAAATATAATAGATAAGCTCCCCCTAAGTCTATCATACTCGATCCCTCTCCCCCTTTGGTGTCAAACACCAAAACCTAAGAGTCGGTCGGCGGGGCTGCAGTGGACAAGTCGGGCGCTGAGGTGTGGTGAGCGATCTAGAACTATGTGCCATCATTATCTGATCCTGAGCTCTATGTAGTCTGACCCTTTGTCGCTAGAAGTGATGCTGAAGCAGTCTGGGTCAGAGCAGGGACTGGTGCGACTTGTGACTCTACAGGTATCATTGAAGTAGGTGGCTCTGATGATGCAACTGATGAAGGGAGCGTCTTTGTAGTCCTAGTAATAGGAGCAACTATGGAAGGACCCAGGACATGTAGATCTAGCGGAGTAGGCTACCATGTCAACTCACTGAATGTCGCACCAAGGCTCCTAGAGACTAGGGTGTTTGGCACAAGTAGCGATGAACTCTGAGCTGGTGTGAAGCCTATGTGAAGAGGAGTGAACTATAGGGCTGGCACTAGCGAGGCAGACCACTAGGACACCTACTCTGTAGGTGAAGGAAACTGTGCCGCTGGCTGTCCCTAACTCTGAAGCCCACTAGGCTGTAAAGCTAGAGTCATAGAAGTGGTGGTAGGCTAGCCGATCTGGGGTAAAGGCTGTGGCGGTGGAGCCCCAATAGCAGTAACAACATGCTGCATGAATCCAAGTAATTGCTGCTACATGAGAAGCTGCTGTTGCTGCATGGCCTGCTGCTACTGGATAGCCTGCTACTATCGCTGGAACTCATCCTGTCTGGCCTAAAACTATGCAAATGTAGCAGCGGTCTCCTGAGCCTAGCGAGCCTGATCCTACCTCATCTGCTCAAGTATAGCAAGTAGAGCTACTAGCCTCATGGTCATGTCATCGAGGAGGCATCTGAGGGATATCCTGGCAGTCATCATCTGAATTGTCGTTGGGGTCGCTCTCTACCATACCCTCCTACTGAGCATCTAACTACTCCTCCTCTATAGCTACAATGCCCCTCATAGTCTCATCCTACTGGGCTATAGTCTCTAGCACCTCTGGACAATGACACGGCTGACTAGGTGCACTCGGCCTACTGTGATGGAGCATCTAAGTCATGTTATAGGTAGGGAACTCTGTAGTAGCACCACTATACTCTGCTAGCATCTCAGGTGGCCTCACTGTAACTGCCCTGTGAATCAAGAATGTAATCCAGTGAGCATATGGTAGCTGCCTGTGACCTCTAAACCCCTCTACAAGAGTGTCCTCCATCTCTGATAGAATAAGATCCCAAATATCAAACACAGTCTGCTGCATCTAAGAGTTCAGGAGCCATAACTGAATGCAAGTCAAACCCTCATGATATCCCATCCTTGGAAGCAGGGTCCTCTTCATGATAGCATCTAGCAGTCTCGCTGTAGGAGTAAGATCCCTGGGTGTCCTGGTCGACCCCTCGCCAAAAGGCTCTAGGAAGCAATGGTGGGCCAGATCTATAGGAGGTACAAGACCACCATGAGGATGTCTAGGAGGCTCTATCTGACCATAACACACCTCATGTAGCCCGATGGGTTGCTCCTAAAGCCTAAGAATCTCTCTGACCCTAAAGCTCATCAGCCTATAGTCTCTACCTCTGAATGCAAAATGTATAAATCTATGTTGTGGGTCTATCCAAAGTGTAGCATAGAACTCACGGACCCATGATGGAACATATCTACCTATTTGTCCGAGTAAGTCTATCAGCCCTGGCAAGTAAGATAGGTAAGGGCGAATCTGCTCTCCTATTGCTGCTACAATGGACTCAATGGAGCAAACCCTATGAGACCTGAATGCCACCCCACTATTAGGATATGCATTATAAAAATCCTCCTACAGTGGTGTATAGAACCCCTCAAAAGCACACTCATCCCTCCTAGGCGAGAGCCACTCCTCAAACTACACAAATCTGAGCTGCTGCACCTACATGGCCATGGCGGCCCTCAAATCTAGATGAGTCACTAGAGGCGGACCCTATGGTCTAGGAGGCGGACGAGAACCCCTCTGCTGTGTTTCTGCCCTCGATGTCACCTGAGTACGGGTGTGACTAGAGCAGCGAAGCTGTGGTGCCTACTCTATCTCCTCTGCTTGCTCTGTCTATTGATATGGCTCCCCTCGAGGCTAAGTCTCCTCCAAAATAACACGCCATCCCTCAAGCATGATAGTCCCAGCAGGACTAACATGACGGCGCTCAACCTGCTCAATAGTTGCCCTTTATGCTAGTGGAAGCTGATCTACGATCTAGACTCCACTCCTAGCACCTTCTCTCTCTACATGCTCTATGGCAGCTGCGACTGCTGCTGCTCTCTGTATCAGCATCTGCATACTTCCTCTTCTTTGTCGCAAGCTTCTTCATTGCCTTGCCTTTCACATCAGTAGGCAAGCGAGGCGGAGGCCTTGGATCCTCATCACCTGGACCAACTCAAGCATTCTTGACACATGCCATCTGGAACAAATTGCTACCTCGGTCAAGAAACAACTGCCAACTATTACTTCCAAGGTTGGCCTTGATCCGTACTCATGAGCTTGGCCTCGAGTTGACTGACAACTGCCAAGATGATCTTAGAAACACCGACTCACTACACGTTAGAATAGATCGGATATATGAATAATTACAATATATCTAGAGATACAAAACCCTAAGAAGCAAGCAATAGGTACGAAATTAGAGACGATGGCTTGCTACCTGATGAACTAGTGGCCGAAGAGAATAGGAACAGATCACGGGCACCACCAAATTAGCAATTAGGGTTCTAGCAATGTGCAACGATAGCCGAGATGATGTAGGGCAGTGGAATGTGGCTCAAGCACGTGAAGCAAAGGCATGGGTGCTGTTGCCATAGGGGAGGCATAGGCGATGGCTCTGGAGTAGGCATGGTGGTGTGGGAGTGCAGTGGGCACACGGGCAAGCTACGACGGTTGGCGTGGTGCGGCGGCGCGGTAGCGACGCAGATGCGGGAACGACATGGGCACGACGGCGTGGGATGCGTCGGCAAGATGCGTGGCTAGGGAACGGATGCGGTGATGTCAGTGCGGGCGGCTGTGATGCGGGTTGAGGTCATGGTGGTACGGCGGTTGGGTTATATGGGGTCGCCGTGATAGAATAGAAAAGGAAACAGAAAAGAGTTTAGATCCCGTACATTTTCTACTGACCGGACGCTCTGGTGGCAATGACTGGACGCTGCCACCCAGAGTCCAGTCGACTCTAGAGAAGTCCAAATCCTCTCGAGTCGTGACCGGATGCGTCGAAGCAACCTAGTGCTAGATTTGACAAGTGTGCACCACACCTAATCCACTAGACTCACCTAGGTCAAGCTACGCATCCAAACCCCCCTTAATAGTACGACCAAATGAAAAAAGTCCTAAACTACTCTAAGTGTCTCTTCAACACCAAATGACACTCAGAACTAGTTCATCCTTAACCTTGTTGTCCATCCTTTGAAAACCAAAACGGTTTCCATCGTAGGGCATGACAACCATTATTGCCCAATCAATTGCCATTATCATGACCTAACTTAATTGCCTCTGCAAAACACACATTAGTCACAGTAATCATGTATTGTCATTAATCACTGAAACCCAACTAGGGGCCTAGGTGCTTTCAATCTCGCCCTTTTTGGTGATTGATGACAATGCAACCTCGATTATGTAAAAGAGATGAGGTTTTCAACATGCTTGGTTCATATAAGCTTTTGACAATAAGAACAAAAGAGATAGGCAAGCTCATATGACCCAAGCCAATATGATGTACTCAATAGATATGAAATAAGCATGAGTACAAGTAATAAAGCTCATTTGCATCGGAATAAAAATGCAAAAGAAAACAAATGAGCATAACCAAGTGACATGACATATAAATAATTCAAGTAGAGAGCACACATGTCACATATCACATCACGTAGATATCACTATCACATAAATATAGTTCGATGCATGAAAGTAAACACGAATGCATAAAAGTGTATCACACATAAAAAGCCAAATATAATAGATAAGCTCCCCCTAAGTCTATCATACTCGATCCCTCTCCCCCTTTGGTGTCAAACACCAAAACCTAAGAGTCGGTCGGCGGGGCTGCAGTGGACAAGTCGGGCGCTGAGGTGTGGTGAGCGATCTAGAACTATGTGCCATCATTATCTGATCCTGAGCTCTATGTAGTCTGACCCTTTGTCGCTAGAAGTGATGCTGAAGCAGTCTGGGTCAGAGCAGGGACTGGTGCGACTTGTGACTCTACAGGTATCATTGAAGTAGGTGGCTCTGATGATGCAACTGATGAAGGGAGCGTCTTTGTAGTCCTAGTAATAGGAGCAACTATGGAAGGACCCAGGACATGTAGATCTAGCGGAGTAGGCTACCATGTCAACTCACTGAATGTCGCACCAAGGCTCCTAGAGACTAGGGTGTTTGGCACAAGTAGCGATGAACTCTGAGCTGGTGTGAAGCCTATGTGAAGAGGAGTGAACTATAGGGCTAGCACTAGCGAGGCAGACCACTAGGACACCTACTCTGTAGGTGAAGGAAACTGTGCCGCTGGCTGTCCCTAACTCTGAAGCCCACTAGGCTGTAAAGCTAGAGTCATAGAAGTGGTGGTAGGCTAGCCGATCTGGGGTAAAGGCTATGGCGGTGGAGCCCCAATAGTAGTAACAACATGCTGCATGAATCCAAGTAATTGCTGCTACATGAGAAGCTGCTGTTGCTGCATGGCCTGCTGCTACTAGATAGCCTGCTACTATCGCTGGAACTCATCCTGTCTGGCCTAAAACTATGCAAATGTAGCAGCGGTCTCCTGAGCCTAGCGAGCCTGATCCTACCTCATCTGCTCAAGTATAGCAAGTAGAGCTACTAGCCTCATGGTCATGTCATCGAGGAGGCATCTGAGGGATATCCTGGCAGTCATCATCTGAATTGTCGTTGGGGTCGCTCTCTACCATACCCTCCTACTGAGCATCTAACTACTCCTCCTCTATAGCTGCAATGCCCCTCATAGTCTCATCCTACTGGGCTATAGTCTCTAGCACCTCTGGACAATGACACGGCTGACTAGGTGCACTCGGCCTACTGTGATGGAGCATCTAAGTCATGTTATAGGTAGGGAACTCTGTAGTAGCACCACTATACTCTGCTAGCATCTCAGGTGGCCTCACTGTAACTGCCCTGTGAATCAAGAATGTAATCCAGTGAGCATATGGTAGCTGCCTGTGACCTCTAAACCCCTCTACAAGAGTGTCCTCCATCTCTGATAGAATAAGATCCCAAATATCAAACACAGTCTGCTGCATCTAAGAGTTCAGGAGCCATAACTGAATGCAAGTCAAACCCTCATGATATCCCATCCTTGGAAGCAGGGTCCTCTTCATGATAGCATCTAGCAGTCTCGCTGTAGGAGTAAGATCCCTGGGTGTCCTGGTCGACCCCTCGCCAAAAGGCTCTAGGAAGCAATGGCGGGCCAGATCTATAGGAGGTACAAGACCACCATGAGGATGTCTAGGAGGCTCTATCTGACCATAACACACCTCATGTAGCCCGATGGGTTGCTCCTAAAGCCTAAGAATCTCTCTGACCCTAAAGCTCATCAGCCTATAGTCTCTACCTCTGAATGCAAAATGTATAAATCTATGTTGTGGGTCTATCCAAAGTGTAGCATAGAACTCACGGACCCATGATGGAACATATCTACCTATTTGTCCGAGTAAGTCTATCAGCCCTGGCAAGTAAGATAGGTAAGGGCGAATCTGCTCTCCTATTGCTGCTACAATGGACTTAATGGAGCAAACCCTATGAGACCTGAATGCCACCCCACTATTAGGATATGCATTATAAAAATCCTCCTACAGTGGTGTATAGAACCCCTCAAAAGCACACTCATCCCTCCTAGGCGAGAGCCACTCCTCAAACTACACAAATCTGAGCTGCTGCACCTACATGGCCATGGCGGCCCTCAAATCTAGATGAGTCACTAGAGGCGGACCCTATGGTCTAGGAGGCGGACGAGAACCCCTCTGCTGTGTTTCTGCCCTCGATGTCACCTGAGTACGGGTGTGACTAGAGCAGCGAAGCTGTGGTGCCTACTCTATCTCCTCTGCTTGCTCTGTCTATTGATATGGCTCCCCTCGAGGCTAAGTCTCCTCCAAAATAACACGCCATCCCTCAAGCATGATAGTCCTAGCAGGACTAACATGACGGCGCTCAACCTGCTCAATAGTTGCCCTTTATGCTAGTGGAAGCTGATCTACGATCTAGACTCCACTCCTAGCACCTTCTCTCTCTACATGCTCTATGGCAGCTGCGACTGCTGCTGCTCTCTGTGTCAGCATCTGCATACTTCCTCTTCTTTGTCGCAAGCTTCTTCATTGCCTTGCCTTTCACATCAGTAGGCAAGCGAGGCGGAGGCCTTGGATCCTCATCACCTGGACCAACTCAAGCATTCTTGACACATGCCATCTGGAACAAATTGCTACCTCGGTCAAGAAACAACTGCCAACTATTACTTCCAAGGTTGGCCTTGATCCGTACTCATGAGCTTGGCCTCGAGTTGACTGACAACTGCCAAGATGATCTTAGAAACACCGACTCACTACACGTTAGAATAGATCGGATATATGAATAATTACAATATATCTAGAGATACAAAACCCTAAGAAGCAAGCAATAGGTACGAAATTAGAGACGATGGCTTGCTACCTGATGAACTAGTGGCCGAAGAGAATAGGAACAGATCACGGGCACCACCAAATTAGCAATTAGGGTTCTAGCAATGTGCAACGATAGCCGAGATGATGTAGGGCAGTGGAATGTGGCTCAAGCACGTGAAGCAAAGGCATGGGTGCTGTTGCCATAGGGGAGGCATAGGCGATGGCTCTGGAGTAGGGCATGGTGGTGTGGGAGTGCAGTGGGCACACGGGCAAGCTACGACGGTTGGCGTGGTGCGGCGGCGCGGTAGCGACGCAGATGCGGGAACGACATGGGCACGACGGCGTGGGATGCGTCGGCAAGATGCGTGGCTAGGGAACGGATGCGGTGATGTCAGTGCGGGCGGCTGTGATGCGGGTTGAGGTCATGGTGGTACGGCGGTTGGGTTATATGGGGTCGCCGTGATAGAATAGAAAAGGAAACAGAAAAGAGTTTAGATCCCGTACATTTTCTACTGACCGGACGCTCTGGTGGCAATGACTGGACGCTGCCACCCAGAGTCCAGTCGACTCTAGAGAAGTCCAAATCCTCTCGAGTCGTGACCGGATGCGTCCGACCACAACTGACCGGACGCACCCAGAGTCTGGTCGATCATATCTTCGTCTTCTTCGCTTGACCGGACGCAGGATCACCTTTTGACCAGACACAGGGAGAACACTATTCTAGCGTCCGGTCACTCCTTTGCAACAACGGTTCACCTCCTGTGAACTGACCAGACGCTGGACATCAGAGTCCGGTGTAGCGTCTGGTCACTTATTTTCAGCAAATCTTCAATGTCCTTTGTGCTGCCTGTTCCCAATCAAGTCCCAACTTCAATTAGACCTAAATAAACACCAATTAGGACTGATGTGAGTGATCTCTCTCAAACCTTCAAATTTTTCAAAATATTTTGCCTTAGGCTATAATTCTTGTTAAGAAAATAGGCAATAAAAAGGGTGATTGAAGATAAACAACAAAACAATATTCATGAATATGCAAAGCAATACTTGAAAGTAATTCTAGTTGCTTGTCAAGTTTGATCCAAGGTTAAGCTTCTTCACTCACTTTTTGGTGGTTATCTTAACCATGTTATACAAGCCCTAAGTGCATTACCACAAAGTAAACATGTTGTCTATTACAATGGAATGCAAGGGACAACACAAGCTCATTTCTAGTGAAGTTGCTAAAATCAAGCGCATTGAGCTCATTCCTCAACCGACAAAATATTGCCTCATCTAGCGGTTTAGTGAAGATATCCGCCAATTGCTCCTCGTTCCTTACACCTTCTAGTGAAATATCATTCTTAGCAACATGATCTCTAAGAAAGTGATGGCAGATATCTATGTGCTTGGTGCGAGAGTGTTGAACCAAATTATTAGCAAGTTTTACCGCACTCTCATTGTCACACAAAAGTGGTACCTTTTCTAGAACTACACCATAGTCTAGCAAAGTTTGCTTCATGTAAAGTATTTATGCACAACAAGCACCCACGGCAATATATTCTGCTTCGGCAATGGACAAAGCCACACTATTTTGCTTCTTAGAGGACCAAGACACAAGTGACCTACCAAGCAAATGGCACCCTTCGGATGTGCTTTTTCTATCAACTTTACAACCGGCATAATCCGAATCGGAATAGCCAACTAATTCAAATATAGCTTCTTTGGGATACCAAAGGCCAATGGTTGGTGTATGCTTAAGATACCTAAGAATTCTTTTCACAGCAATCAAATAAGCTTCCTTAGGATTAGCTTGAAATCTAGCACACATACACACACTAAACATGATGTCGGGCCTAGATGCGGTTAAATATAACAAGCTACCAATCATAGAGCGGTAGAGAGTTTGATCAACCATTTTACCTCCCTCATCTAGGTCGAGATGTCCATTAGATGGCATTGGTGTCTTGATTGACTTACATTCATCCATATTAAACCTCTTGAGAAAATCCTTGGTATACTTTTCTTGAGAGATGAAAATCCCTTCTCTCATTTGCTTGACTTGGAAACCAAGAAAGAATGTAAGCTCTCCAATCATTGACATCTCGAACTCCTTCAACATCAATTCACCAAATTCTTTGCAAGAGTCTTCATTTGATGATCCAAATATGATATCATCAACATACACTTGACAAATGAAGATATATCCATCAAGCTTCTTGGTGAATAGTGTGGTGTTGACCTTCCTAATGGTGAAGCCCTTCTCAATGAGAAAATCCTGAAGATGCTCATACTAAGCTCTTGGGGCTTGCTTAAGCCCATATAGCGTCTTGGACAACCTATAAACATGATTAGGATATCTAGGGTCTTCAAACCTAGGAGGTTGATCAACATAGACTAGTTCATTTATAAAGCTATTTAAAAATGCACTTTTCACATCCATTTGATATAGTTTCATTTCATGATGTGATGCATATGCAAGGAGGATACAAATGGCTTCTAGTCTTGGAACTGGTGCAAAGGTCTCTCCAAAATCCAACCCTTCAACTTGAGAGAACCCCTTTGCATCTAGTCTTGCCTTATTCCTCACAACAATGCCTTGATCATCTTGCTTGTTGCGGAACACCCACTTTGTTCCAATGACTCTTGCACCTTGTGGTCGCTCTTCAAGAGTCCAAACTTCATTGCGGGTGAAGTTGTTCAACTCTTCATGCATGGCATTTATCCAATATAGATCTTGAAGAGCTTCTTCTACCTTAGTAGTCTCAAAGCAAGAGACAAAAGAGTGATGTTCAATAAATGAAACAAGCTTTTGAGAGCGAGTCATTACTCCCTTTGATGGACTCCCTATGATGAGATCTTATGGATGAGCTTGTAGTTGAGGTGAATTTCTTCTATCAACCACTTGAGGGGGAGGTTGTGGAGCATCAACATCATGTGCTTGTGTCACCATTTGCTCATGGGAGACATGAGTGTCTTCATTTTCTACTCTCCCATCTTTATCACCATCTTGTGGCACATTTGATGAAGAAGGTGGATTAATCACTTGCACATCATCTTATCATCATTAGGCTTGATGTCTCCAAACGAAATGTTCTTTATAGCCTCCCTCAATGGTTCATCACCTACATAATCAAGATTCTCATGTGCTCCTTGGGAGCCATTAGATTCATCAAATTCCACATCATATGTTTCTTCAACCAAGCCGGTGGCATGATTAAATACTCTATATGCTTTGGACTTTGATGAGTAACCAACAAGAAAACCAATATCACAACGTCTTTGAAACTTCCCTAGGTGTTGCCGCTTCTTGTAGATGTAGCATTTGCAACCAAACACCTAAAAGAAGGAGACGTCCAGCTTCTTCCCATTGAGCGACTCATAAGGTGTCTTGCTAAGAAACTTTTGAAGGAATAGGCGGTTGGATGCATAGCATGCAGTGTTGATAGCTTCCACCCATAGAGCTTCAGGTGTGTTGTACTCATCAAGCATTGTTCTTGCTAGTGTGATTAATGTTCGGTTCTTTCTCTCAACTACACCATTTTGTTGAGGAGTATATGTTGCGGAGACCTCATGCTTGATCCCAACTTCATCACAATAGGCTTCAATGTTTGTGTTGTCAAATTCTTTTCCATTATCACTTCTAATCTTCTTGAGCTTCACCTCAAACTCATTTTGTGCTCTCTTGGCAAACTTCTTGAAACATGATGCCACTTCGGATTTGTCATGAAGGAAGAACACCCATGTGTATCTTGAGTAGTCATCAATAATCACAAGACAATAAAGATTTCCTCCCAAACTCTTGTATGTTGTTGATCTAAATAAGTCCATATGAAGGAGCTCTAGCACTCTTGTGGTTGACATGAAAGCTTTTGTAGGATGAGTGTTTGCAACTTGTTTGCCGGCTTGACATGCACTACAAAGCTTGTCCTTCTCAAACTTCACATCCTCCAACCCTCTCACCAAATCATTCTTCATTAGCTTCTTGAGTGAGCTCATCCCAACATGAGCAAGTCTTCTATGCCATAGCCACCCAAGTGTTGTTTTGGTGAATAGGCATGTCTTTAAGTTAGCATCTTCGGAGGTGAAATCCACTAGATATAGGTTGTTGTATCTAAATCCCTTGAATATCACTTGATCATCATCTTTCTTGGATACAACCACTTTGTTCTCGATAAATAGGCATTGAAAGCCAAGATCACACAATTGTCCAACGGATAGCAAGTTCAAGCTCAAAGAAGCAACATATAGCACATTTAAGATTGAATGATCATTTGATATTGACACTTTGCCCAATCCTTTAACTTTGCCCTTTGAATTATCTCCAATTGTGATTCTTTCTTGTCCATCTACTTCTTCATCTAGTGAGGTGAACATACGAGGATCACCGGTCATATATTGTGTGCAACCACTATCAATTACCCAATGACTTCCACCGGTCATGTAGTTCACCTACACACAAGAGATCAAGCTTTAGGAACCCAAACTTGTTGAGGGCCCTTGACTTTCTCAACAAGTGACTTTGCAACCCAAATTTTCTTAGTCCTATTCTTGTTAGGAGGTCCTAAGAACATAACTTTCATCTTTCCACTAGAGTCCTTTCTAAGCATGTAATGAGCATTGAAAGCAAAGGGTCTAGCATGCTTGTGCAAGGGTTGTGGTGGTGGAGTTTGACACTCATGGGCAAAGTGACCTTCTTGTCCACACTCAAAACACCTCTTTTGCTTTGGCTTTGACTTGTGTTGTTGTTGTTATGCTTGAGCCTTCTTCTCTTGGTTTGCCAAGTACCCAATGCCACTTCTATCCATCATCATGATGGTGTTCATTAGCAACTCACTTTGAAGATGTTTGCCTCTTGTGAACTTGCTCAATCCAATCTTGAGATGTTCTTTTTCCAACTTGAGCTTCTTGTTTTCTTCTTTGAGTGCATCATCATTTTTCTCTTCCTTGAGTCTCTTGTTCTCTTCTTTGAGCTTCTCATTCTCAAGAATCAAATCACCATCATGATCAAGAGTTTCTAACACTATAGTGTTGGTGGTTTTGAGCTCTTCAAGATCTTTCTTGAGCTTTTCATTATCATGCTTGAGCTTGACATACTCATCATAGTTGTCGGTTTCAACCACTTGCTTGCCTTTGCTACTAGATCCTTGATCAATGCTCTCAACAATTAAATCATCACATGATGTAGCTATATCAATCTTAACAACATCGTTAGTAGCATCATGTGGCTCATTGGATAAAAATTTTGATGCAATAACAAGATTATCATGATTGATCTTGAGAGTTGTATATTCTTCTTTTAGCATATTGTGGCTAGTGATGAGCTTATTATGTATCCTCTCAAGTTTATCATATTTTTCTTTAAGCTCTTTCTTAGAAGATTTGAGCTCCTTGAGTTTGGATGACATAGCATCATTTGCTTCTCTAAGCTCAACACTAGCCTTTTCCGCTATGTCACATTTAGCTAAAAGAGAATCATTCTTAGCTTCTAGCTTGTCATTCTTAGCTCTAGTCTTTCTA
This sequence comes from Miscanthus floridulus, assembly GCF_019320115.1. NCBI lineage: Eukaryota > Viridiplantae > Streptophyta > Magnoliopsida > Poales > Poaceae > Miscanthus > Miscanthus floridulus. Next base: position 135,142,560 of record NC_089587.1, on the reverse strand, counting down.
ATGATCTTAGTGTATTGGTTTAGCAATTTGACAAGATCGTCATATGAAGGTGATTCAAAAATCATCATCATCACTATCACTATCACTATCACTATCATCATTGTTAGCATGATCATCACCACTACTATCATCATCATTTGATACCTTTCGTTCACCCTTGTCCATAAGGAATAGGTGTGTAGATGATGATGGCGGTGGTGTCAGTGAAGATGATGAAGAATCAATCATGATGGCGGCCACCTTCTTGTTGTCACTATCATCATCCGATGAGCAACTAGATAAATCAATGTCCATGAGCCAATCACCGACAATGTATGCCTTGCCATTTTTCTTCTTCTTATGGATGTCCTTCTTCTTGCCATCCTTCTTCTTGTATGGCTTATTTTTGTTATTCTTATCTTCATCTTCATCACTCGAGTCAACTTTCTTGCCCTTGTACTTCTTCTTGTACTTGTCTTTCTTGGGCTTGGTGCATTGATGAGCTAGATGACCAAGTTCTCCACAATTGTAGCAATCCATCTCAGAGATTGGCTTCCTTCTTATGCTAGTGAAGAACTTCTTTTTCTTGCCATCAAACTTGATGCCATTCTTGTTGACCTTCTTTAGCATCTTGGTGGTTTTTCTCACCATGAGAGCAAGACTTGCATCATCAACTTCATCATCACTTGAGCTCTCATACTCAATTCTTGCTTTGCCCTTCTCTTGGCTAGCCTTGAATGCTAAGTATCTGTCTTTCTTCTTGGTAGAGGATGAGCCATCTTGTGGTGTGATGTGCATGTACATCTCATGAGCATTTATCTTTCCCAAGATTTGAGTCGGTGTAGCGGTGGAAAGATCACCTTGATGAAGAACGGTCACAATATGCCCATATTTATCAATGGAGAGGGCACACAAGATTTTTCTTACAACATTGGATGGTTGCATTTGAGTGAGTCCAAGCCCATTGACTTCCTCTACAAGAACATTCAAGCATGAGTACATTTCATTAGCACTCTCTTTAGGAAGCATCTCAAAACAATTAAGCTTTTTCATTACGAGATGATAGCGTTCCTCACACTCGCTCTTAGTTCCCTCATGGAGCGCACAAATGTCCGACCATAGTGCATGGGCATCCTTGTGGTTCCTCACCCAGTTAAACACATCTTTGCATTCTATTTTTCGTAGTTCACTTCATCGCCTTGAAGGTGTGTGGGATCCTAAGGTTTTGGGAATCCTTGTGAGGTAGCTTTAAGTATTCCAACATCTAGAGCTTCTAAATATGCCTCTATGTGGATTTTCCAATAAGGAAAATCATCTCCCTCAAAGATAGGAGGAGGTCCATCCCCGTGAGACATCTTCCTCTAGGCGGTTAAGCCTAAATACGTGAGCACGAGGCTCTGATACTAATTAAAAGGATCAAGATGCCCAAGAGGGTGGTGAATTGGGCTAATTCTAAAAATCTTTGCAATAATTAAACCCTACGGTTAGCCCACTTCACCCCTTGTGCCTAGAAAGTGTTCCTATTGTTCTACCACACAAAAGTTTAGCAACCTATGTTCCAATCCTACTATAGCATGGCAATTCTATGAATATAAAGACAAGAATTGAATTGCTCAAAGTAAATGCTTAAAGTAAATAGAGAAGGAGGAACGCGGTGATGTTTCGCCGAGGTATCAGAGAGTCGCCACTCCCCACTAGTCTTGTTGGAGCACCCGCACAAGGGTGTAGCTCCCCCTTGATCCTTGCAAGGATCAAGTGCTCTCTACGGGTTGATTCTTTGACACTTCATCGTGGTGAATCGCCCACAACCACTCACAACTTAAGTTGGGTCATCCACAAGCTCCGCCAGATGATTACCAAGCTCCCAATCACCACCAAGCCATCTAGGTGATGGCGATCACCAAGAGTAACAAGCACAAACTCTCACTTGACCATGACAAGCCTAATGAGAAGGGTGGATGCACACTTTGCTACTCTTGCTTTCACTAATGAGGCCTCTCTCTTGGATTCTCAAATCTCAATCACCTCACTAGGACCTTACTCTTCTTGGCACTCTCAAGGGTGTTTCTCAGCTATTGGAATGAGCCAAAGTGGTCCCTCAAGTGAATAGAGGAAGTATTTATACACCCTCATTCAAAATGAACCATTATGTGCCACTGTGGGGTGACCAGATGCTCCGATCAGTTCTCCCCACCATTGAGCTGTGAAGTTGTGACCAGACATAGACCAGCGTCTGGTCAGCACTGACCGGACGCGTCCGGTCACAAAAACTGTCTTTTGGAACCTTACTGATGTTGACCGGACTCTGGAACCCAGCGTCCGGTCACTTTGTTGCTTAGCATCTGGTCAGTAGCCGAAACTTGACCAGCGTTCGGTCAGTACTGATTGGACATGTCCGATCAGGATTCTCCCTCTTTGGGACCTTATTGGAGTTGACTAGGCTCTGGAACCCAGCGTTTGGTCACATTACACTCAGTGTTTGGTCGCATCCAGGTGACTTCACCTTGATCAAATGAACTGACCGGACTCTGTGCCAGCATCTGATCACACCAAAACCAGTGTCTGATCAACATTTGACCCTCCATTCACTTCCAACTCGCAATCATATGTGAATGAAGTTTGCTCCAATTGATCTAAGGGCTATTTAGGAGCTACCTAGTGTTAGATTTGACAAGTGTGCACCACACCTAACCCAATAGACTCACGTAGGTCAAGCTACCCGTCCATAACCCCCTTAATAGCACGGCAAAAGGAAAAACAAAGTCCTAAACTACTCTAAGTGTCTCTTCAACACCAAATGACACTTAGAACTAGTCTATCCTTAACCTTGTCATCCATCCTTTGAAAACCAAAACGATTTCCATCATAGGGGTATGACAACCATGATTGCCCAATCAATTGCCATTACCATGACCTAACTTAATTGCCTCTACAAAACACACGTTAGTCACAGTAATCACGTATTATCATTAATCACCAAAACCCAACTAGGGGCCTAGAGGCTTTCAACCACCGAGTCAAGGAATGAACCAATCAATCACAAGAATGAATACTAATGAAGACCAATCACCTTGGAATCAAATGATGACACAATGATTTTTTACCGAGGTTCACTTGCTTGCCGGCAAGCTAGTCCTCATTGTGGTGATTCACTCACTTGGAGGTTGATGGGCTAATTGGCATCACACGGCAAACCCTCAATAGGGTGCCACACAACCAACACAAGATGAGGATCACACAAGCCACGAGCAATCCACTAGAGTACCTTTTGGCTCTTCACTAGGGAAAGGTCAAGAACCCCTCATAATCACCACGATCGGACCCAAAAACAATCATCAACCTTCGCTCGATGATCCTCACTACTCCAAGCCATCTAGGTGGCGGCAACCACCAAGAGTAACAAGCGAATCCCATAGTGAAACACGAACACCAAGTGCCTCTAGATGCAAACACTCAAGCAATGCACTTGGATTCAGTCCCAATCTCACAAAGATGATGAATCAATGATGGAGATGAGTGTGAGGGCTTTGGCTAAGCTCACAAGGTTGCTATGTCAATGCAAATGACCAAGAGAGTGAGCTTGAGCTAGCCATAGGGCTTAAATAGAGAGCCCAATGAATAGAGCCATTAGCTCCTCTATCTAGTGAAACACAAGCTGACCGGACGCGCCGGTCAGGTTGACCGGATGCAGGACCCCAGCGTCTAGTCACTCGATGCTCACCACATGTCATCAGCCTCAAATGTTGAGCGCCTAATCTTAATGGCTAGTCTACTTTGCGCCATGTGTTAAGTTGTGACTGGACGCACTACTCAAAGTGATCGAATGCTCCATCACTAGAGTCCGATCGTTTCTAGTAAGGCACCAGAGCTAGTTTTTTTGACTGGATGTGTCCGATCCACCATGACCGGATGCGCTGGTGCATCCACTCCTCCTCTTCTCAACACGCCACCACATCAGTAGGACCAGACACTGAACAGTGTTTAGCTAGAGTCTGGTCACCTGTGTCTGGTCTTAGGCCGAGAGTAGCCTGAGCACACCACTGATTTTATAAATGATCGGACGCTGCTCCCCCGAGTCCGGTCACCATGTGACCGGCGTCTAGTCACTGGTTTTTAGTGACTATCACCTCCTTCACTTCACCAACTTCTCCACCCTTGCTCAAATATGCCAACCACCAAGTGTATCACCTTGTGCACATGTGTTAGCATATTTTCACAAATGTTTTCAAGCGTGTTAGCACTCCACTAGATCCTAAATGAATATGCAATGAGTTAGAGCATCTAGTGGCACTTTGATAACTATATTTTGATATGAGTTTCACCCCTCTTAATAGTATGGCTATCGATCCTAAATATGATCACACTCGCTAAGTGTCTCGATCACTAAACCAAAAAGCTCCTATCAATTTCACCTTTGCCTTGAGCTTTTTATTTTTCTCTTTCTTCTTTTCCAAGTCCAAGCACTTGATCATCACCATGGCATAACCATCATCATGATCTTCCCCTTTATTTCACCACTTGTAATAATGCTACCTATCTCATGATCACTTAAATGAACTAGCTTAGCACTTAGGGTTTCATCAATTCACCAAAACCAAACTAGAGCTTTCAGTTGGGTGCCACCTTATGGCGCCTTAATTCTCGCAGTGGACTTCACACTTGAGCCCCCACTTGCCCCGCTAATGGGTGGAGGCAAGATGGTAAGTGGTGCTATAGTGATGGCTTTGGCCTCTTCTCTCACAAAAGTACTCTCTGGAACTAGGTTGATGGAGTGTGGAATTCCTTCTAAGCTATAGGTGGAACTAGAGCCAGTGTACAGCACTAGCGCTTTGTTGGCCATGGCTCTAGCTTTGGAAGAGTGCTCTAGAGAGGGAGAGAAGAAGGTTTATGCTATGGTGTGAAGAGAGAAGAGGTTCTAGAAGGTTTTATATAGGCTTAGCTCTGCTGCGAAGGAGGGATATTTTTGCACAATACCCCAGGGATAGTGATCCTACTAAGTCATGGAAGCATATCATGCAGATAGGGCATGAGTAGAGTTTGGTGGGGGCGGCTGAACCCTGGGTTCGCCCACCCCCTGAGGAGCTCTGCCCTAACCAAAACTTCTTCTATAAGCTAATCCATGCACGAGATATTTGTATCTCTCGGTTTTCTATTTTTGTCGTTCAAATTTTAAAGATGATTGGGCAATTTTGTATATTATTTACTTAAAGCAAAGCATATGTATGGTGTTATTTTCACATTGTCCATGATTATGAATGAAAAATACATGTGAGTAACACTTATTGAATGCAAGAATATGTTAGAGAAATATTTTAACTTTTTCATAAATTTGCAATGAATTCATCAAAGGAGATTAGTTCAATTTTATCAATTTCCTGATTAGCATCATGAGAAGGCTCTAGGAAAAGTTGTTATCTTTCACTGTTAGCTTTAAAAATGTTACCATCATCATCTTGGATGGTGATCGCACTATGTGATGACATGTTGATGACGGTGTACAGTCCTTGCCATTTGCTACATAATTTTCCTTCATCAAAGAGCTTGAACTCCTTCTGTTTGATTCGGTGGTCGTGCCATCTCTTGGTTCTTTCTTTGTAGAGCCTAGCACTATGATATGCCTTCTCACGCCATTCTTCTAGCTTGGAAATTTGATTTTGTCTATTCTTGCCAGCTAGCTTGACATCCATGTTCCAGTTCTTTATCGCCTAGTGAGCTCAGTGTTCAAGCTCGACTGGTAAGTGGCAACTTTTACCATAGACAAGCTAGAATGGTGTTGGTACTTGTTAACGCACACAGATAAATCCGCAAGCGCACGGATACTGCTGTAGCTTTCACCCGGAAGTATTCCAAATATCTTATCCATAGGGAAATATGTGAGATTAACTACAGTCTAACTTAACTAGAGGTAGCAACAAGGCTAAGGATAAATAGGAGCATAGAGAGTATTACTAAGGTTCTCTAGTTTTGACTTTAGTAAGCTATGTCTTCTACTGTTCAACTAGGGATATTACTAAGGAAAGATACCAATAGAGGATTCTTTCCATCACAACTAGGTCCTACTTGGCCTACAAATGGAAGGTGGACTACAGAGGACTCAACAAGGGTGTCACACTTGCGGTCTAAAGCTTCACTCACGATCTACCACCGGTCTAGAATGCAGGGTGCATCCACGATTAACCCAAGTTTAAGCACCACGCTTACACTTACGATTAATAGTTTAACATAAAGCGTCTATAGATTAAAGCACTCAAAAGAGAGTCATGAACCTAATAACAATATAAACAAAATACTTACTTGAATCAGAAGTTGATTACTAGAGAAAGCTCAGAAGCAAGCTCAAGTAGAACTTGGATCCGCCAAGGTATAAGCCATAGAGAGAGCGTCGATAGGCTGACACTTCCTCTAAACTCTTCCCTCACTCTCTATCTCACTATTTCTAATTACAAGACTAAATCCTAAGAAGGACTAATCTTCTCTTGATAGCTGGCTCTGATCCTAAAGACAATGGTATAAATTAGGATTTTAGGATGGCTTCAGGGAGGGGGGTAGGGGCTGCTATATATAGGGGGAGACATCAATTCTGGACCCTCAGATCAAACTGACTTAAAACAACGGCGTAGATGTGATCTTCAAGATGGTGGAGAACCGGAATATGAAGCAAGGGCTGACTGGTGGGCCCCCTGGCTGGCCGACCTACAGGTGGGGCCGATCGGCCCCACATGTCATGCTCTTATGCTCTTCTTCCATGGTTTGCCCTCTAGAGTCTTTCCAAGTTGGTTTCATCATGGATAAACGTGATTTACTTTGATGAACAGGTCCACCTTGATGGTTTTCTAAATAAACCCTGCTAAAAACATAGATTCACCAAAACTCATGGAATTTATTAGTTTAAACCCCTAGATCTATGTTTGGTGATGAAATTAAGTATATATGTAGGTTATATTGGCGGTTTATAATTGATGTTAATGACCGCCAACAAGCTCCCCAAGCTTAACCTTTGCTAGTCCCTAAGCAAAGCTAAACTCAGTAATGGATCAGGAGTTGCTACAATGCTTTCACACCTCAAAAGTAAACATGTGTTCAATAAAAAATTCTCCTCCGGATTGGAAGAAACTGATCTGACTTTCAAACTTACCCATATTACCTTCAACCTTGGGGTTTTTTAGCCTTCTCTTGGGTCTTGAGCAATTGAAAGATAGAATGATCAACTCAAGCATTATGTCTCAAGTTCTTTATTCAACCACTGTTCTAGAGTTTTTATAAGTTTTAAAATAAAACTCAGAGATTCTATTGAATGACACTCTCAAGTCTCTCAATATATGTGGTATTTATGGATCCTCAACAAGGCATAAAAATCATGTGGTACCTTTTCTCTTCCTACCACTAAGACTTTATGTGGAGTTCATCAGTTGGGAGAAAGCTAGGGCATACTTGCAATGCATTTATTGTAAAGTCAAACAACGGATCTAAAGAGAGTTGAGTCATATAATCAAATCAAGATGTGCATGTGTGTGGAATATGTGGTGGATATATATGGTGGCTAACCTAATTCTACTTTGCTCCTTAAAAACTTATCTCTTTTGAAACTTGGAAACATTTGCTATAGAACATGGGCTATCTTATTCATCTTTTTTTCAAGCGAGCATCTGAGTACCCATTGTTTTAAATATCTCAAACACTTTTGTGTCCATTTTTTTCTCTTATCTTTTTTTCTTCTTTTTTTATGAATAACTTTTGCATAACCCCATGTCTTTTTTCTACAACAAAACTTTACGGAGATAGCAACAAGAACTTGGATCATTTATTTTGAGTGGAAACCTAACAAGTATGTTTTTGTGTTCACTCCCAGTGTAGGGGTAGAACATTTTTAGTGGATTTAAATGGAAAGCATGTTTTTGCGCCTACCTTAAGTGTAGGTAGTGCATATTTGGGTGGTGTGTACGTGATATTGATTTTAAGAGCATGAAAAATCTCTCATAAGGGTCAACAAAGCTTGGCAAAACTCAATGCAAAAGCAAGCAACATATATGTGGAAGTTTTCCTAGCCTAAATAACATATATGGCTCTGGTGGAATTCAAGCTTTGTCATATAGGATATAATACCCCGTATTTTATGGGTTATTAATTAAGTAAATTAATGGCTAGGTTGGATAAATAATTCCTAGTTAAATTTGATTGTCTCATTTTAAATGCACTCGCATATGCATATTGTTGTGTATTTACCCTGAATAGATTTGCATATGTAACTTAATTTATGCAGACATGTACTAACTTGCATGCGTGAGTGCCTTGCATGGTGTGTGAACTATGGGGATGCAAGGCCCAAAGGCTTAACACGGGTTAAAGCGGTCAGCATTTTAGTTGCTCACATTTTATTTAACGCCTAAGTTACTAACTTAGTGAGAAAACCCTTTCCCATGTGAAGAGTAATTATAAACATCAATATTAAAGATATCTCACATCCAACCACACATCTGGCTATACAAAAAGGATCCAGGCCACTCGTGTCCATGAGCACGGCTGATATATCAGTTTGATCAAACTTTATAGAGTGTGTACACTTTCACCATGAGTCATGATTCCCAATTGCCTAGGGCTTGTCGACCACCTAGCACTTCCAAGGTGAGTAGGCAGGGTCTCACTACGAAGCCTTTCACTAATTACCCTAACAAGTTAGTAGCTATGAGGTTTCAGCAGCTAGGCGAATGGAGGCCCCCTTCAAGACTGGCACACCCTGACCATAGCCCAGCACACATCTTGGTAGGCAAGAAGCCATTCTACAACCTAGGCCCCCCTCTTGCGCATTTCGGTAACCACTAACGAGCTAGAGAAAACTAGTTATACAGCTAAGATTAGAGCCATGTGATCCCCAAGGTTGTATGGACCTCCTGGGTGGCCGCTTTAAGTATGAGTCCTTACAGAGAGCAACTAGATTATAAAAAGACACATACTCCAGCCCTCTTTAAGTTACTAAAAAGCATCTTTTATCCATTGTTACATATATCCATTACTCAAGATTACAATGAAGACTTTGTTGAGCGTAGCAAAACTTATCCTTCTATTATGCAAAACCTCCCATAGGTAACAAGGAATATAGATCAAGCATTTCTAGGCATGTCCTTAGGGTATATCAAATTTAGACACATGCTTATGTATAAAGTCATTAAAGATTGCTAGGTAACAAGGAAACCATAGGCTATACTTGCCTTGCTCACAAGATTGATCCTGGTACTGCTCCTCAAACTCCTATTCCTCAAACACCTCACCCTCTATACGCATAACCATTACCAAACAAGATATCTAGACAATCATCACATGCAAGAAAGATATATTTCTATTAGAACATTACATCATGCAATAGAAACATATATAGAAACACTTATAAAACTATTCTACTCATTTCTATGAACACATGAACGTGAAGATCACTCTAATCGGATCTAAAATGAGAAAGTTATGAACAAAACCATTTTTAGGGATATTTCTGCAATTAAATATATTTTTCTAAGGGCCTATACACTAAAACTAAGGCCTAAAACATAATTAAACCTACAATAGAGGGGTTTCTATACAAAAATAGAATCTCTGGACTACGTGTTTAAAAACCAAAGAAAATAGGGTCTAAACTGCTAAAAACAGGGCCTAAAACAAAGGGTTTTTGAACTGAAAAGGACGGTGGCTTGATTTCTAAAAACTCTAGGGGCTCTTTTGCAAAAGCGGCAGGACATGGCGGTGGCTGCTGTGGTGGCGCTGATGTAGCACCATGTGGCGAGCGCTTATTGGGCGAGGCCGTGGACCGCACCGTGGGCTTGGTCCACCGGTTCACCGTGGAACGGTGATTCCCCGAAGGGATATCTTCAAATCGTAGTCGTTTGCGATTAGATCGATGGCGTAGGGCGGTTGGGGAGGAGTTGGCCACCAAGGTGGTAGGTCTCCATGGTAGCGTGCCATGGGGGTAGCCCAGAGCTTACCGGTGAGCAGCCGGTACGGTGCTCTCGGCCTCAGCCCACGACGCCAGTTGCACCAGGGGCAAGCGAGGGCGAAGGCGAACACAGTAGGGGGCACGGTGCCGGCATAGGGTCTCACCTCGATGAGGGCGATGGTGGTGAGATCTAGACAGAGAGGGTGAACTCTAGTGAGGTTTTGCTCATGCATAATAGAGAGAGAGAGAGGGCACATAAAAGCTTTGGATGGACATGGTGATGAGTACAGGCCCGATCTTCCGAGAGGTAGCCGGTAAGTTCGATTTGTGGAGATCTCGACGTTGGCGATCCGGCTTCAAATCAGACACGATTCGAACCCTGCAACCGTTACACCACTGCTCCGTTGGTTATCAACCAAGCACAACTTGATTGACCTCGCCAAGAAGGCTTTTCCTGCAAGCGAATCGAAGAGCACAAGCAAGAAGGTAAAACACGCAATCTGAAATTGCAAATATGAATGACGCGAATATCAATAGAGGGTTCAAGAACTCGGTTCCAAAGGACTAATCGACACAGTGGAGGAGATCAAGAACGGGGGCCCTGGATCACTGCAAAAGGATTTGTCACCACAGTTACAATGAACGATTCAGTTTCTCGATGGAAAACTAAACTCTAAACAAAACCCAATTGTGTAGCAGCGGCGGCGGCTGTGTTTATAGTCTAAGACTCGACCTAGGGTTGGGGACGGCCAGGGGTTGGGCGCCCACAACTTGGGCTTAAGGCCCGACACGATACATGGCCAAGTTGGCCCAAATAGGTGACGCAGCACCTTGCCGTGGTCACACAGAATGATCCACGGACCTTCTGGAGCTGGGACCAGATCCAAAACGACGGCGTCGTCGTCCCCTTTCCAACGCATCCAAGAACGGCCCGTTTCGATGTCGTATGAGGAAGTTATGACCGAAACAGTGACGACGTGTCTGCTGAATCCGAGGACGACGTGGCAGCTGAGTTGGAAACGAATTGCAACTTGGGGAAGACCATGGCGTCGATGTGTCCAGCGTGGCGATGTCCTCATCACATGGCTTCACCTTTGGAAGGTCGGCAGCGCAGCGACAACGGTGGCGAGCTACTGGGGACGGCAACCAAGAGGAGGTGGTGGTGAAGCAAGAAAGGGAGAGCTCAGGGGGCTCAGCCCTTGGCTTTATTAGCTGAGGAGAGGCAGTGGGCATTGTGGGTGCACCACTTGGGCCTGTGGAGGCAGGTTGACTGGCCATTAAGGCCACTCACGGCCGCAGTTACCGGCGAGGTGAAATAGGCGGTGGTGCCCACTCGGCTGGAGGTAGGGGAAGAGCCATTGGGTCACTGCTAGGTAGGGCTAAGGCAGCAGCGGGCACAGGCACACTGGCGAGCGAGGCTAGGCCATCAGCGGCTGCGGCGCGCTGGCGGGCGGTGCTGCTGGTGTCGCTGCTGGCCCAAGTGGCCCAACTATGGGGCAGCGTAGTGCCAGTGGGGAGGTGGCCGAGCAAGACATGGCCTAGGCCTCGAGGTGGGTTGGCCGCGCATGAGAGAGGTAAAAGGGAGCGAGAAGGGAGGCTAGGCCGGCTTTGGCCATGGGCCAAAAAAGGAGGGAGGGAAAAAGAGAAAAAGGATAACTCTTTTCTACTTTCTGATTGTATGACTTAACTCTCTTTGGATCCGAGGTTTGACTTTACAATATATGTGTTGCAAGTATGATCTTTCATGTTATCACCCTTCCTATGAGCTCCATATAAGCATTAGTTGTAGGAAGAAAGGCATAACATCAATATTGCCTTGGTGAGGATCCATAAATACCACATATTTTGAGAGACTTGAGAGTGTCATACAGTGGAATCTCTAAGTTTTATTTTGAAAATCTATAAAAACTCTAGAGTAATGGTTGAGCAAAGAACTTGAGACATAGTGCTTGACTTGATCGTTCTGTCTTTCAATTGCTCAAGACCTAAGTGAAGGCTGAGAAGCCCCATGGTTGAAGGTAATATGGGTAAGTTTGAAAGTCAGATCGGTTAATTCTAATCTGGAGGAGAATTCTTGTTTGAACGCATGCGTACTTTTGAGGAGTTGCTTCAATGTTTTCAAAATCCTTAAACTCTAGATTTAGTTACTAAGTTTAGTTTTGCTTAGGGACTAGCAAAAGGTAAGCTTGGGGGAGTTGTTGATGGTAGTTAACAACCAATTTAAACCATCAATTAAACATGTATAAGGGCATAAATATAATCACCAATGAAGGTATAGGGGTTTAAATTAACAATTTCTATGAGTTTTGGTGAATCTGTGTTTTCAACAGGGTTTAATCAGAAAACCGACAAGGGGAACTTAAACGTCAAAGGAAAAATCAGAATTCTAATGCGAAACCAACTCCAAAAGTTTCTAGGGACCCCAGAAGCCACGTCACCAAAGCGGAGGCCGAGAGGCTGCCAAGTGGAGCCACCCGGCCCCACCTATTGTCTGCCTGACCCATCAGGGCCTACCTATCAGCCTCATTGCTATGTTGGTTTCCCACCACCTCCTAGGATGCATCTAAGCCGTTGCTTAAGTTGGTTTGATATAGTTATGATTAGTGATGAGTTTATGCACATGTTCGCAAAGCACTTAGCTCATTATGCACGTGAGTTAAGTGGTCGACACTATGTAAGCATGGTGCTTAGATAGATATTGTTTGCCTATGGATGCCCTCTACACTCTTGGTCATGTGGGGTAGATTGCGGATGTGACACTCCTGTTGAGTCCTTTGTAGTCCACTCCTCATTTGTAGAGCACGTAGAACATGATTGCAAAGGTAGACAATCTCTGTTCTTGATCTTCCTTAGTAATGTTCCTTATGCATAGATCCAGAGTTAGTTATACTATAGATGAGAGTGTATATATTAGGGTGTACAAAAGACTTAGTAGATAAGTAATGACTTAGGAATCTTTTGCTCTTAATGAATCTCCTGCTTAGTTGTACTACATTTTATGAGTCTCTAAAGCTATCTTTGGAATACCACTATTACCTTACACTTATTATTTATTTACCCTTTGACTTACCCCTGCAATAGCATGAGAGTGATTATTATCATAAGTATATACATTTGTCAATATCTCTATGCCAACACCACTCCATAAGCTCCTCCCTATGGTAAAAATATAAATAACGATACCTGGTATACTCCCGGGTGAAATGCTACAATGGTATATTATCTGTGCGCTTGCAGATACTTTAATATATATATTTTTCTCTAAAGTTTACAAGTGTCATTAATAATTACCAACCATGCATTTCTGGCATTATGCCAGGGATGACAACCTAGTAACAAGTGATGCTAAGAAATGCCAACAAGCATTTTTGGCGCCGTTGCCAGGGAGGGGCACATGGCTAAAGAGAATTGACCAAATAAATACTTATTGATAAAATCATAACCTCTGCTTTAGTAGGCTTACCCTTGTTTGTCTTTGTTCATATCTTATACAGGGTATTGCAGACTTGGTTGTGATTCACCAACAATTTCCAATCAGAATCAACCGAATCAAGAGGAAGCTCAACACTAGTTCCTGAAGTCATGGCTGAGAAGACTGCGTGAATTCTCTACTCCAAGCACTAAGAACATCCGCACTAGACTAACACTCAAAACCAACAATCTCGAGTTTGAGCTCAAGCCAAGCCTCATCAACATGGTGCAAGCTACTCCATTAAGCAAAAAGGCACATGAAGATGCTAGTGCTCACCTTTAGAATTTTCTAGAGATTAGCAGCACAGTCGTCATCAAGGACGTTGCACAAGACATCATACTACTTCACCTGTTTCCATTCTCACTAGTGGGAAGAGCAAAGCAGTGGTTCTACATCAACAAAGATCACATAAACACTTGTGCAAGATGTTCAAAGGCCTTTCTAGAAAAGTTCTTCCCAGTAGGCAAGACCAATGCCTTAAAAGGAAAGAATTCAAACTTCCAATAGCAGAAAGGAGAAACCATTCTAGAAGCATGGGAATGTTTTCAAGAATACATTTCAAATTGTCCTCATCATGGGATGGAAGATTGGTTGCTCATGCATAGTTTCTACCATGGATTAACTCAAAAATCTCATGAACAACTCGATGCCACTGCTGGAGGATCATTTATGTCACTCACCCTTGGAAAAGCTAAAACTCTTATGGTAAAGATTGCCTCTAATCAAGGCTGGTCATCATGCAACATTCAATTATGCAATAAGAGTGAAGAAGTACCAGAAGAGGTGTGTGCATTGTCAACCAAGATGGATGTACTGTTGAATTGGCTTGAACAGCGAGCCAATTACAAGAAAGATCATCAGGCTATTCAAGATGCATTCAATGCTTAGAATGTATGTGGAGGATATTTTGGGGTTGAATTCCCTAAATATCAGGAGGATGCAAACATCATCATTAACAACTCTGCTCCACAACAACAGAGACAAGGGTGGAATCAACAACAATGGTTGACTTACCAAGGTAAGTACCTAGGTAATAGCTATAATACTCCTAAGCAACCATCTTTGAGAGGCTTGATCTTAGAACAAGCTAGGATTAATGAGAATATTTCTAAGAAGCTTGCTTTTAATGATAAGGTCCTAGAAAGCATAAATACTAAAATGGATAGTTTTTTCTTCTGCTATAAAAGACCAACTTAGCTATAATAAAAAGATAGAATCCCAATTAGCCCAGTTGGCTACTACTCTACCTTTTGCCACTAACCTTGAGAAGGTAAATGCCATAACAATAAGAGGTGGCAAGTCTACTCATGATCCACCATATCTGATAAGGACATGCAAGACACCAGTGGTAGTGCAGGATGAGGAGAAAACAACAGATGAAGTTGAAGAATTTGGGCCACAAGAGCGAGAATTACAACAAGATTTTCATGACACGACTCTCCTACGTTTCCACGTAGAAATCAGAAAACCAAAATGGATGAACAGTTTGGTAAGTTTGTAGAGGTAATTCAAAAGCTATATATCAGTATTATGTTGCTAGATGCCATACAGGTACCTTCCTACGCGAAGTATCTCAGAGATATCCTCAACAACAAAAGACCACTGCCTTCCACTGAGGTAATTAAGTTAACAAAGGAGTGTAGTGCAGCCATCCTAAATACTTCACCTGTCAAGAAGAAGGATCCAGGGTGTCCCACTATCGATTGCTCAATTGGGAGCCAGAACTTTGAGAATGCGTTATGCGATCTTGGAGCAAGTGTCAGTGTCATGCCCAAAAAGATCTTCGACAAGCTCAACTATTCAACACTCACGCCAACATCAATGTGTTTGTAACTAGCCGACCAATCAGTTCGCTACCCTGCGGGAACCGCCGAAAATATTCTGGTAAAAATAAAAAACTTTTTTGTTCCTGTAGATTTTGTAGTACTTGATATGTAGGAAGACATGAAGACACCCCTCACTCTTGGGAGACCCTTCTTGAGCACTACAAATGCTCACATTGATGTCAGAGCTGGAGAAATCAAATTCCATATCAATGGAAAGGAAGAGCGATTCGCATTCAAGCCAAGACTGGAACAATGCTCTAATTTGGAGTGGTGTGAAAAGCAAGTGCAGGCATTAATGTCTTCATCTTTAGGACTGACAGATGCACCCAAAGAATAAACCCGAACGGAGAAGTCCGGTTTGGAGGAATCAAAATACCAAACCCTCGCCGAGAGGTAACTCGGTAGTTATCCATATTTACTTTTTCATATTGCATTAATAATTTTAACTAAGCATGTTTTCTTTTCAATATATGCATCATAAAATAAAAATTCTCATCATGGCATTATAAAAATTTAAGCCCCATGTAAATAATTTTTACGGTGTAAAAATCCATGAGAAAAATTTATTGTGGAAGCGTAAAAATTTAAAAATACCATAATTCATCTTGCTATATTTCATAGTATCATAAAATATTTTTATACATATATACAGTACAAATAGAGGAGACACATGGGACCCACTCAACCACCACCCATCACTTCCATCACCTCTATTCCCACTCACCTCCATTCTATCATTTCACCACCGAAAGGAGCACCGACGGAGCTGATCACTTGCTTAAGGATGAAGGAAAGAACCACCAGGAGAAAGAGGAAACCACTTGGCTATTGTGTGGGGCCAGCCGGCCCCACCACTAGGCTGGCCGGCCTCTTGCTTCCCCCGCTATAAATCCTAGCCCCAAACTTGCTGCTCTCGGCCATCACACAACACAATCCCAGCTCTTGAGTTCGAAAATCCAGAAGAAAAAATCATAGTTGAATTTCCTTTGGTAGAAGTAGTGTTGGAAAAAGAAAGAGTGAGAGGAAGTTTGAGTGTGAAAGTAGTGTTAAAATCTTGAGAAAGAGAGGAAGAGGTGCTGCTGAAATTTAAGCAAGAAAAATAGAATTTAAGAGTGGTAGTGTTGTCCAAATCAAGAGAGGAAATTAAAAAGAATTAGGGTGGAAGACATGCCAGAATCTTGACTAGAATATTCACTAGGTAATCTCTGATGACTAACCACTGGACGACTGACTTTTGGAATGGCTAACCACTAATATTTTTTAATCCTGTTCCACAAGTTGAGTTGTTTTTGTCTATTTTGCAGAAAATGAGCAAGGTCACCGGCAAACTCAAGTGGGCGATATCGTTCCGTTCAACAAGAAGTTCTTCATCTTGAGTAAGCACCGACATGGAGGTTGATCCTCTGCCTCCTGCTGTTGGAGCACCGTCCCGATCAGCCCCCATGGAGAGGAATGTTCTTCTACAAGGAAAGCAGCTCAAGCTCCAGGATGATAGGGAGACGAACATCTACAAGAAACTAAAAGACCAGGATTTCCCCTGCCTTCGATCCAGCGCTACTTCAGTCCACAGGTATGGACTCCAAATTTGAACTTATTTTCAAGGCCGTAGGATGGGAGGATGCATAAGAAATAGATGAGTCAGGGTGCAAGCTTTTGACTATTGAATTTTACACACTTTTCAAACCACCAACTCGGAAGTCTCATTTAGGTTCTTTGGGAAAGAATTTTCTTTTCCTTGAAGAACATTAGTGAGCTTCTAGGATTTCTTGCTCTGTGCATAATTGATGTAGACTTAGCTATACAAGATTTTGATAGGACAAAGTTTTAGAGGGAGGTATCAAAAGAAATTGTTTGCTACCACCCTCGCACCTATGACATTCACCACCCTACTTTGTGATTCATGCATAAATGGCTAGGATTTTCTTTTTTTCCTAGAAATGATTTTCACATAGTAGGGAATGATGAACTTAAACTGCTCTATGCTATGGTTAAAAGAAAGAAGGTTTCACCTGTAAAATTCATGATGATACTGTGGGCAGAAATTCCTAGACTTAAGGGAGATGTTGGGTGCACTTCTTTGGTCACCCGCATAGCTAGAAATTTGGGTTTACTAGCAAACGCTTCTATTACATACATTGATAGTCCCTGATGGATTATTGATTATGGCTATTTTAATCATGCACACATGTTAAAAAAGGGCAAGGATGGGAAAATAGTCATGATGTATATGGACTACAGAAATGAATTTCCGTTACTAGACCAAAACCTCGGTCTATATGTGGTAGATTCATTTGTCTTTGATTTGTAGAAAATAGAGCAAGCACCTCGCAGGAGTGCCTCTGCAAGGATCACTCGCAACCCATAGCCTCAGTACCATGGATACAACCCCATTCTAGAAGGCCCTGCCTTCATCGGATACACAGGATTTGATCAAGTAGGACCTTCCCAGGTTCACCTTCCTCAGCATGCAGGTTGGGACCAGCCGGGATCTTCCCGTATGCACCAACCTGAGCATGCTAGGTGGCAATAGGGCCCAAGTGGGCAATGGCAGGATGGCAATTTTGACTGCTACCAGCAACAATCTTACGAGGAGGTCTCCAGTGGCCACCTGGGAGGACGCATGTCCTTCTCTATCCATGGCTACCATGACCATCCCACAAGTTATCATGAGTAGCAGATGGAGTATGCTTGTTTCGACACCAGGTTCACCATCATCGAGGAGAACCGGCAGGAGATATGGAACACTCTTTACCAACATTCCCAGTGGCAAGATGAAGTAGGACAACGCCTCATCGCCATCCAGCAACAACAACAACAGGAGAATGACAACTAGAACTACTTGTTTGGCCATCTCCACATTAACCATCTGCCTCGCTGAAGGACCATACCAACACCCAGCTTGGGGGAGGAGCCCCCATTTACCTAAGATAAGTTTTATTTCTAGTATTTTATTATTTTCTTTAGTTTATTTAATTTTTAAATTTGTATTAGTTAAAAAATGGTAAACTAAGAAAATAAAATAAAAATTTGCCTTTGTCTTTTATTTATATGTTACTATGGTATGATCTAAAAAATGATGGAAACCAAATAAAAAGAGTGTGTACATAGTTTGCTTAAGGTGTGCTTTAGTTTGTTTTTAAGAGTCAATAAATAAATAAAACTTGAAGATCATCTCACCTGATGGAAATGATAAATAGTTGCTCTGTTGTAATTCCTTTCAAGTACCAAGTTTTCAGTCTTGAATTCTTCTGAGTTTCGGATGAGATTGCATTGACATGAGAATTTTCTCTAAACTTGAAACTCGTGGGTAGCATATGCTTAAGCTAAGTCTAGGTAATTGATGGATATGATATGAGAAGGTCTGAGCTGTTGTTTATCTTGTTCCTAGTGATACTAAAGTTTTGGAGATTTATCTTTTGAAAAATATGAAAATCCTACATGATGAGTTCCTTGTATGACAAAGCTTGAATTCCTACTAGAGCCATATATGATATTTAGATTAGAAAAACATTCACTCATATATGCTGCTTGTTTTGCATTGAGTTTAGTCAAGCTTTGTTGATGCCTTATGAGAGGTTTGTCATGCTCTTAAAAATAAGATCATGTACACACCACCCACATATGCCCTACTCCTACACTAGGGGAAGGTGCAATAACATGCCATTCTATTTAGATCCACCTAAAAATGTTTTACTCCTACACTGGGAGTAAACACCAAAAATATTCTTCATAGATATCCACCAAATAAATGCTCCAAGTTCTTGTTACTATCTCTCCAACAATTGTTATGCAGAGAGAAGCATGTGGCTATGCAAAAGTTATTCATAAAAAAAGTTGAGAAAAAATGAACAAGTGTCCAAATTATCAAAACAATGGGTACTTAGATGCCCGTCTGAAAAAAAGAGGGAGATGAATAAGATAGCCCATGTTTTCTTGCAAATATTTCCATGTTTCAAAAGAGGGACATGTTTTCAAGGAGCATAGTAGAATTAGGTTAACTACCATATATATCCACCATACACATGCACATCTTGATTTGATTGTATGACTTAACTCTCTTTGGATCCGAGGTTTGACTTTACAATATATGTATTGCAAGTATGCTCTTTCATGTTATCACCCTTCCTATGAGCTCCATATAAGCATTAGTTGTAGGAAGAAAGGCATAACATCATTATTGCCATGGTGAGGATCCATAAATACTATATATTTGGAGATTTGAGAGTGTCATACAGTGGAATCTCTAAGTTTTATTTTGAAAATCTATAAAAACTCTGGAGTAATGGTTGAGCAAAGAACTTGAGACATAGTGCTTAACTTGATCATTCTGTCTATCAATTGCTTAAGACCCAAGTGAAGGCTAAGAAGCCCTGTGGTTGAAGGTAATATGGGTAAGTTTGAAAGTCAGATCGGTTTATTCTAATTAGGAGGAGAATTCTTGTTTGAACGCATGTGTACTTTTGAGAAGTTGCTTCAATGTTTTCAAAATCCTTAAACTCCAGATTTAGTTACTAAGTTTAGTTTTGCTAAGAGACTATCAAAAGGTAAGCTTTGGGAGTTGTTGACGGTAGTTAACAACCAATTTAAACCATCAATTAAACATGTATAAGGGCATAAATATAATCACCGATGAAGGTTTAGGGGTTTAAACTTACAATTTCCATGAGTTTTGGTGAATCTATGTTTTCAGTAGGGTTTAATCAGAAAACCAACAAGGACTTAAACCTCAAAGGAAAAATCAGAATTCCAACGTGAAACCAACTCAAGAAGGTTCTAGGGGACTCCAGAAGCCACGTCACCAAAGCGGAGGCCGAGAGGCTGCCAAGTGGGGCCGCCCGGCCCCACCTGTAGGGCACTCGGCCCATCAGGGGCCCACCTGTTAGCCTCGTTGCTATGTCGGTTTCCCATCGCCTCCTAGGATGTATGTAAGTTGTTGCTTAAGTCGGTTTGATCCAAAGGCTCACATTGTATCCTCAGGTCTATATAATTCAGCCCCCTCCCTCTAGGAAGAATCAAGTCATCAGATCATAAGTCAGGGCTAGATAGAAAACTAAGGTTTCTAGAGATTAGAGATTAGAGCTCTAGTTCTTCAAGTTTCTAGTATAGATTAGCTAGCAAGGTTCAAGAAGAGTGTGGGCTATTACTTAGGATTCTAGATCTACCGTCTGGAGACTGGTATAGCCATTGTTTCTCAATATTTATGACTTTGTGCTACTTTAATATTATTATGTTGCTATTTATTATGTTATTAGTTTGCTCTAGTTGTATGCTTGATATAGTTATGATTAATGTTGAGTTTATGCACATGTTCACAAATCACTTAGCTCATTATGCGCGTGAGTTAAGTGGTGGACACTATGTAAGCATGGTGCTTAGATAGATATTGTTTGCCTACGGATGCCCTCTACACTCTAGGTCATGTGGTAGATTGTGGATGTGACACTCCCGTTGAGTCCTTTGTAGTCCAGTCCCCGTTTGTAGAGCACGTAGAACGTGATTATAAAGGTAGACAAGCTTTGTTCTTGATCTTCCTTAGTAATGTTCCTTATGCATAGATCTAGAGTTAGTTATACTATAGATGAAAGTGTATATATTATGTTGTATAAAAGACTTAGTAGATAAGTAATGACTTAGGAATCTTTTGCTCTTAATGAATCTCAAGCTTAGCTATACTACATTTTATGAGTCTCTGATTCTATCTCTAGATTACCACTATTACCTTACACTTATTATTTATTTACCCTTTGACTTACCCCTACAATAGCATGAGAGTGATTATTATCATAAGTATACACATTTATCAATATCTCTATGCCAACACCACTCCATAAGCACCTCCCTATGGTAAAAATATACATAACGATACCTGGTATACTCCCGGGTGAAATGCTACAATAGTATATTATCTGTACGCTTGCGGATACTTTAATATATATATTTATCTAAAGTTTATAGGTGTCAATAGTAATTACCAACCACACATTTCTGGCATTATGCTAGGGATGACAACCTAGTAACAAGGATGCTAAGAAATGCCAACAGTGGGCATCATGGGTGCGCCACTAGGGGCAGTGGAGGCGTGCTGAGTGGCTATTAAGGCCACTCACGGCAGTAGTTACCGGCGAGGTGGAACGGGCGGCGGTGCCCACTCAGCTAGAGGTAGGGGAAGGGTCATTGGGTCATTGCTAGGTAGGGCTAAGGTGGCAGCAAGCACGGCCATGTTGGCGAGCAAGGTCAGGCCATCAGCAGCTACGGCGTGTAGGCAAGCGGGGCTGCTGGCGCGGCTGCTGGGCCGAGCGACCCAACTATGGGGCGATAGGGTGCTGGTGGGGAGGCAGCCGAGCAGGCCATGGCTTGGGCCTCGGGGTGGGCTGGCCACGCATGAGAGAGGTAAAAGGGAGGGAGAAGGGAGGCTGGGCCAACTTCAGCTATGGGCCAGAAAAGGAGGGAGGGAAAAAGAGAAAAAGGAAAACTCTTTTCTATTTTCTGATTTTGCAAACTTGCCTAAAATTCAAACAAAGTTTGAATTCAAAGCTACGCAACTCTAGCCCTGCATTCAAACAAAAAAATTTGCACCAGCATGAATGTAACAAAAATATTTCTAAGTCTTATATTTGGTTTTAATATTCATGAAAAATATTATTTGGCCTAGATAATTCATGATATATTAAATAAAAACAAACCAAATTATTTACTATTTCCAAAAATTATTTTTAGGGTGTTACAAACCTACCCTTCTCAAGATGAATCTCATCCTCGAGATTCGAAAGATTAAAAAAGATTAGGATGCTCTAATTTTAGATCTTCCTCTCTTTCCCAAATTGTCTCATCTTTGGAATGCCTGCTCCACTAGACTTTACACATTATGATGATTTTACTCCGAGTGATTCTTTACACTACTTCCAAGATCTTGATAGGATACTCAGTGTATGTGAGATCTTCCTTGATATCAAGTTCTTGCAAAGGCAATTGTTCTTCAAGCACACGTAAACACTTTTTGAGTTGTGACACATGAAACACATTGTGCACTCCTAACACATTCTCTGGTAATTCCAACTAATAAGCTACCTCTCCTCTTCTATCCAAGATTTTGAAGGGTCCCACATACCTTGGTGACAACTTCCCCTTTACATTGAACCTCTTAACTCCCCTCATGGGTGACACTTTGAGATATACAAAATCACCAACTTTAAACTTCAAATCTCTTCTTTTGGTATCTGCATAGCTTTTCTGTCTTGATTGAGCTACTTTTAGATTCTGATGGATGGTTTGAACTTGTTCTTTGGCATCCCTTAAAACTTTAGGACCAAACACTTGACTTTCCCCTGTTTGGTTCCAAAACAATGGGGTCATGCATTTCCTGCCATACAACGCTTCAAATGGTGACATTGTCAAACTCTTCTGATGGCTATTGTTGTAGGAAAACTCTACATATGACAAACTCTTATCCTAGCTGGTTCCATACTGTAGTGTGCATGCCCTTAGCATATCTTCAAGTTTTTGATTTGTTCTTTCTGTCTGCCCATCTGTTTGAGGATGATATGCAGAACTGAAATTTAATTTCGTACCCAATGATTCATGAACTTTCTGCCAAAACTGAGATGTAAACTAAGTTCCTCTATCAGATACAATCTTCTTTGGGACTCCATGCATGCACACAATCCTTTCCATATACAGTTCAGCTAGCTTTGCCCTAGAGTATGTAGTTTTGACGGGTAGGAAGTGAGGTACCTTGGTTAATCGGTCCACAATTACCCATATTGAGTCATATCCCTTCTAGTTATCATCTGATTTCAAACCTTACCTTTCTTAAAAGCTAGCAAAATTCTCTACAACTTTTATGTAGAACACTTTCCCAGATTCAGCAATCAAAAAGGACAAAAACTAATCACAAACAGAACTATTTCAGGAACCAGACAGCACAATTACATCAAATTGAAACGGCCATATCTCCCAAACTGTTATAGATATTAACATGGTTCTAGTTGCATATGACAGGTACTAAAGTCTATTTTCATCCATATAATTTTCATTACATTGGAGTATCCATATTTAGAGATATAGACAAAGAAATACAGGTTGCTCAAAAAAAGACAGAACTGAGAAACAAGATATAAAACCCCAACTATTTATTCATAACCTTATGCCTTACATTAAGAGTGCTAGTTGGATGTGGACAAGCCCCACAACTCAACTCAATCATGCAAAGATTCAAATCATACATTAAGCATCATGACAAGCATGTCAGCACATTATTAAGACTCTTGTTGACACAGACTCGATACTGACTCGACTGACTAAAGACTCAAGACTCACATCATTACTCGCTCCTCAAGACATAGGAATGGGAACTCCTATGGGTCAACGGTGGTGCGAGAGCAAGTGCAACTAGGGTGATGCCTCTTGCGTGAGGTGATGATAGCATGGTCGATGGCAAGGACAGGTGGAGGTGGGTCCTGCAACTGACCCCCCTATTGCTACTGGCGCTCGAACTCATCAACCTTGGCCCAAAGACTCTCAACCTCAATCCACAGATCCCTCTGGTCAAGCATAGACTGATCCTAGGCACTATTGAGGGAAACCACTAGTGTCACAGTCTTAGCCAGTCTATGTGGCAGAACCTCCTAAGTTATAGGGCCCACATACACCTGTCACTGTCCGACGACCTTTGACATTTATGCATATGTTTCCAATAACTTAAAAAGACTGTCGGGTGTCCTCGGGGAACCCCGAATCATCCACGATTTCCGAGCAGGATCACGTTACAGAGTCATTGCAGTATTACAACATTTATTCAAATATCAAAACCAGAGTAAAAACAGCGGAAGTCTTACAATAACATAGTTTACAAACAGTTGTTTCAAACCTTACAAACTAAGTTCCATAATTATTACAAACCATGGTAGTAGTAGAGTGGCATAACTAACATATACTTAACACACAAAATAAACATCCTGTCCAAGGATCACACATTTAATTCTCATCGTCAGAACGAACGATAGTCATGCAGCACGATCCAAAACAGATCTGCTCATGAGGCTCACCTGCAACAAGGGGTCAACGAACCCTGAGTACAAAGGTACTCAACAAGACTTATCCAAAATCTTAACTGATAGACTCAGTAATGCAGGCTCAAGGATTCAAGGTATAGCTTTAACAATGATCAAAGTTCTTTTGCGTAAAAGCTCTTTTAACAACATTCTTTATATAGAAAACTTCTCGAGAATTATATACAAAGCTGACACGATCCGCACTGAGATCATGAAACTTCATATCCAACATCTTCACAAGCCTTATTTAAGTTCTGGTTATTAATTCTACGATGATGAACAGTGAGTTGAGTCTCCATAACCGAGGAGCAACGACGATTCGAACCGATTAACACCCAGCTGGGAATTCCAGACCACACGACATATGCAGGTCCCTGACCTACATATACCAACCTACCCTCAGATCCTCTAAAACAAGAACGGGTCCACGCCACCCGAGAACACAGTACTCCACCATTCCAGCCCATGGCCACGTGGGTACACGCTATTCCCGCCATCTCTCCACTCCCAGTGCGCGAGTAGCCATTCTCGTAGTAGAATTGCCAAGTTCAGGCTTACCGGAGTTTGTGGTTAGTACTACAAATTCTCACCTCATGCAATTCAACAACGGACGTGCCTTAATCGACACAGGCGGAAAGAACCCGCTCACAAGACCTCCATGTCTTGTGGCTCACACTCACCGAGTCCGCCCGGTCTAGATTTATTACTCCACATTCCCATATCACATGTTAACATAGTTAACCAGTGTTCCATTTGTAACTTGCGGGTGGCAGGTAGTCACCCGACTTTCATCGTTCTACGCATAGCTAAGCAAGACTAGGCATATACGAGTTTAAAACTGGTAATATGGTAAATATGGAATAACAAGGGTGGTAATGCAACAATTAGGCTTTTACTTAACTCCTAATCACTTAATGCAGTAACGGAAAGCAAAAGCGAAATTAATTTATAAAACACAAGGTAGGGTTGTATGCATCCGGGGCTTGCCTTCGTTGACGGAAAAGTCCGGTTCCTGCGACGTTACACAAGTATTCGACCCGACCTCAACAGACGGATTAACCTCTTCAACAGCTTGATTAACTACCATGTTTTCACCTTCGTTCACTACACGTAATAACAATGCCATGTTTAACATGATGCGGAATTCGAAACATGATGCTCGATGAGGGATGAAAAATTAATAATTTGAATACAACTTTCCTTCGCGGTACAGTTGCAAGTCAAACAAACTAATTCTTTTTTGTAAATACATACATCAACTGCCAAGGATCGTTAACAACAAATGACCCAAGGTCATCACTCAATCCAAAATTTCAAACAAAACCTAAATCACTAAAGGTTACTATTTGCTTTTATGAATTAATTATTTAATTCAAAATTATGAAATAAATCAACTTATTCTAATTGAGCCCAAAATTTTAGTACATGTTCATTACATGTTAACTAAGTGGCAAAACAAATTTCATAATTTTTGGATAAATAAATAAGCCTAGAAAAATCCTGGAAATCCATTTATGAATAAATTGAGCAATTTTTATCACATTTAAAACTTACAGAAAAACACTATTTCATATTTTTCTTAAATACTATACATCTCAGAGAAGTCACACAAAAATTTTTATAATTTTGGAGCTCTAAATAAATCTACACAAAAATAACAAAAACAGACACTATTCATTCAAATCTGAAAATAGAAAAATCCATTTGAACGCTGAGTCACTGACATCGGACCCCACCTGTCATCATCTACCTCCCGCGTGTTGACTACGACGACGACGGCGCTGACCGGCGCAAACTCACCGACGGTGAGTCCAAAGGCGACGGTCAAGGTACCAAAATGACCACATCATCACGGCGCATCGACTGAAGGCACTAGCTAGACGAATTACTACGAGTTACGAGCTTGGCGTCGGCCATGGCGGATGCGGTGGCTCGGCGACGTTACGCCGGTGAAACGAAGCCGAAAACGGGGAAACAGAGGGCATGGGAAGATCTAGTAGCTCACCACGAACACGTTCAAGCAAGAATTAAGGCCGGAGAAGCAACGGTGAAGTGGGGCAGCGTTCACAGCGATCACGGCGGTGCGAGCAATAACGACGGCGGTGTTCCAGTGGCTGTGGTGGACAAAACGAGCAATCAACAAGATATTAAGCACCACGGCATCACGGAGAAGCTGAAACAATGCTTCCCGAGATCAGAAGCTCACCGTAGAGTACTGGCCACGACGGCGCTCGCTCGACGGGGACTCTGCCGGCCGCGAGGAAGAAGAGCGTGGTCAGCGAGTTCTCGGCGAAATCAGCCGACCACAGTTGGCTGGGTGGATGCGCAAGAGAAAGACAGAACTAGAACGGCCTTTACCAAGACGACCGTGGCGCTAGGGAGACGGTGCGGGCTCGCCGGAGATGGAGCAGCGGCGATGGGAAAAACAGAGAGCGAAGAGAGAAGAACGACGGTGGCTCCAGAGCTTTATAGGGCAGCCAAGGAAGCGCAAGGAAGCCACGACACAGCCTTCAGCGCGCCAACGTGACGCCCAGACAGCCACGTGCGCGACTGGAAGCAAGCCGAAGATCGCCGCCGGTGTAGCCTGAGCGGTGAGTACTGTTCACAGAAATTACAAGTTTGCCATTCGCCAAATTTCACAAATTACTCTCAAATTTTCATAACAACTCAAAAATCTCCAAAAATAAAAGTTGTTCAAAATCAAAAGTTCTACAACTTTGCTTTTATAACCATCTCCTAATTCGGTCTAGATTTTGAAATGAACTTTTGAATTTGAATAGGGAAATTTACCGAATTACGCCTTTTTGATTTACTCAAAAATTTTCTAAACAACTTGAAAAACTCCAAAAACAAACTTTGTATAACTATTGTTGTATGAGAACTCGGCTAAAGGTAAGCATTCATCTCACTTTTTGGAATAGTTAAGGACACAACACCTTAACATATCTTCAAGTACTTGATTGACTCTTTCAGTCTGTCCATCAGTCTGCGGATGATAAGCTGTACTGTACAGAAGTTTAGTACCCAACGAAGAATGCAATTGTTTCCAAAAGTTGGAGACAAACTGTGTACCCCTATCTGACACAATAGTTTTGGGTATTCCATGGAGACTCATGATTCTTGCTAAGTACATTTTGGCATATTGGATCGTAGGATATATTGTCTTGACTGGATGAAAATGCGCTGACTTAGTGAGTCGATCTACAATAACCCATACTGAGTCAAATCCCTTTGATGTCTTGGGTAGACCAACAATAAAGTCCATGCTTATGTCCTCCCACTTCCAAGATGGAATAGGTAATGGTTGTAATTCACCAGCAGACCTCAAATGTATAGCTTTCACCTTTTGACAAGTATCACACTTCGCTATATATCTGGCAATCTCTATTTTCATTTTAGTCCACCAAAATCTTTGCTTCAAATCATGGTACATCTTGTTACTTCCCGGATGAATGGATAACCTAGTAGCATGTGCTTCATCTAGAATTGACTGCCGCAACTCAGGAACTTTTGGTACCACCAAGCGATCCTTGAACCACAACACATCTTCATTGTCAATGCTAAAGCATTCCGCTTTCCCATTCTTGACTCTTTCCTTAATATGGGCTATACCCTTGTTTTCCTTCTGAGCAACAATAACTTGATCTCGAATAGTGACTTCAACAATTATGTTGGTCAAACTTCCTTGTTGAATTACTTCTACATTCAACTTTTCCATTTCTTGACATAAATTCAAACCCATTGTTCTCACTGTCAAATAATTGCAATAACTTTTGCGACTGAGAGCATCTGCAACCACATTTGCTTTACCAGGGTGATAATGTACTTCCAAATCATAATCCTTAATCAGTTCTAACCATCTTCTTTGTCGCATGTTCAACTCTGACTGAGTAAAGATATACTTTAAGCTTTTGTGGTCTGTATACATATGACACGTATTACCAAGCAGGTAATGCCGCCAAATCTTTAGAGCATGAACCACAGCCGCTAACTCCAAGTCATGAGTCGGATAATGTTCTTCATGTTGCTTAAGTTGCCTGGATGCATAGGCAATGACTCGGCCTTCTTGCATCAACACACATCCAATACCAATACCTGAAGCATCACAATAAACATCAAACGGCTTCTCGATGTCAGGTTGGGCTAATACTGGCGCAGTAGTCAACAGTCTCTTCAAAGTCTGGAAAGCCTCTTCACAATCTGATGACCAGACAAACTTAACTTGGTTCTTCAACAATTCAGTTATGGACTTTGATATCTTTGAGAAGTCTGGAATAAACCGACGGTAATATCCCGCCAAACCCAGAAAACTCCGAACTTGATGAACTGTGGTTGGCGGTTTCCAATCAAGCACATCCTTCACTTTGCTGGGATCAACTGCAACTCCTTCGGCTGACAAGACATGTCCAAGAAATTGCACTTCCTTAAGCCAAAAATCACACTTGCTGAACTTGGCATATAGTTGATGTTCTCTCAAGCGGGTCAGAACAATTCTGAGATGTTCTACATGTTCTTTCTTATTCTTGGAATATACTAAAATGTCATCAATAAACACCACTACAAACTTGTCTAGCTCCGGCATGAATACTGAGTTCATAAGATACATGAAATGAGCTGGAGCATTTGTCAAACCAAAAGACATTACCAAGTATTCATATAACCCATATCTTGTGGTAAATGCCGTTTTGGAATATCCTCAGGCTTTATCTTGATTTGGTGATATCCTGATCTCAAATCTATCTTGGAGAAAACTTTGGCTCCAGCCAGTTGATCAAAAAGCAGATCTATCCGAGGTAATGGATACTTATTCTTGATGGTCACTTCATTCAATGGACGATAGTCAACACATAACCTCAGGGTCTCATCTTTCTTTTTCACAAAAATTGCCGGACATCCCCAAGGTGAAGAACTAGGTTGGATAAACCCTTTCTCAATCAATTCTTGTAACTGAGTTTTCAACTCGGCCAATTCCTTAGGTGGCATCCTATAAGCTCTCCGAGAAATCGGAGCTGTCCCAGGTTGTAACTCTATATTGAACTGTACATCCCTATCAGGTGGTAGACCGGGTAAATCTTCAGGAAACACATCCGGAAATCCACACACTACCGGAATATCTCTAATCTCTTTGACAACAGTTGCACAAATCTTACTCACTGATCTTCTTAGGGTTGGAAGTTGGATAAGAAGTTGAGAATTACTATCAGGCAAACTCACTCTTAAGGTCCTATTCAAAGCATCTATAACAGCCTTATGCTGACACATCCAATTCATTCCCAAGATTACATCTATATCCTGATCCTTAAGGATAATCATGGTAGTGGGAAAAATATGCCCACCTAGGTTTACGGGTACCTGGTATACCATCTCCTTAGTACACAGACGTCCCCCGGGCGACTATATAAAGAAACTTTCCTTTGTTGCACCAATCGAAATTTCATGCTTCACAACAAATGTTCTATTGATGAATGAATGCGATGCGCCAGAATCAAAAAGTATAACTGTAGGGTGATTGGCAACAGGAAACATACCCATCATTACTGGCTCCCCTTCCGGAATTTCTCCAGCTTGAATATAGAACACCCATCCTGTCTTCCTCTCATCTTTGCCCTTCTGAGCATTCTGATTGGGATTCTTGTTTGGTGCCTGACCCTGTTGTTGATTGGCAGGAGCCTTCTGATAATTTTGATTAGCCTGCCTAGGATATGGACATTCCCTGGAAAAATGACCAGTCCTTCCACAATTATAGCACGGATAGTTGTGACCCTGGGATGTTGAAGCATTGCCACCAGGAGCATTGGTTGACTGTGAACTCAGATAGGTTATAGCAGGATGGACATTTGACTGTTGCCCGGCTTGGAACTGCGGCGGACGATAAGGAGGACGATTATGATGTACTGGATGATAAATCACCCTTTGCCTCTTCGGATTTCCCCCAAAAGATCCAGACGGCACACTCTTTTTCTTTTTGAGCTCCTTGTGCTGCCGATACTTTGATTCTGAAGCAATTGCAATATTTACTGCCTCATGATAAGTGACATTGGTGCAAGTGGTCATCATAGTCTGCAACTTGGTATTCAGGCCTCTCATAAACCACCTCTTCTTCTTGACATCGGAATTGACATGTTCGGATGCATATTGGGACAGATGATTAAATCTTCCCACATACTGCATCACGCTTTGATCTCCTTGTTTCAAAGCAAGGAATTCATCTAGCTTCATAGCCATTACTCCTTCAGGGATATAATGGGCTCTGAAGGCTATACGGAACTCAGCCCAAGTTATTGGAATGCTAGTTGGTTGCATAGCCACTAAGTTTGCCCACCAAGCACTTGCTGCTCCTCTAAGTTGTTGGGCGGCAAACGTAGGTTTCTGATACTCCGTGCATGGGATAAGATCAAATTTCTGTTCCATGGTTCGAAGTCAGTCATCAGCCTCCAATGGTTCATCTGCCTTGGTAAACACTGGGGGTCTTGTGTCTGTGAAATCAACATATGTAGCCTCCTGTCGGTTATGGTGGCGTCCACGGTTTCCGTACATCTGATTCTGATTACTCTGAGCCATCTCATGAAGCAAACGAGAATTTTCAGCTGTCACATTGACAAGTGCGGTTATAGCATCAGCTAAATTGGTTGGAATTGGTGGCGGATCAGGAATACCGTCCTCATCTTGTGAAGTTCCCGGAATAAATGAACCCCGTGTACGACGCATCTGCTCATAACAAACCAAACTTTATTCACATGCCTTTATTGAATTGTACCAAAGCTTACTCTAGACATATTACATAGAGCTTACTAATGTACAAACAAACCTACGGGTACGAAAACAGAACTACATAACTTAACTAGAGCTACTATTATACAACTCTCCTCCTTTCCTCAATTTCTTCAAACTTCAGGCTCGGTATCCATTCCGGAATTATTACCGCTTTCATCATCACTTTCATCGATCATTACTAATTCTTCAGGATCTTCTTCTTCTTCCTCTCCCGATTCATCATCATCGGCAAGGATGACACCGGGGTCCATGGCATCAGCTTGAGGCTCATGATTTGGATTCAGTAGATTGCTAAGCCTATGAACTTCCTCATGTAGATATGTATTATGTTCTTCTAAATCTTCTACATAGAATTCTAGCTCATGAGTTCTAGCTCTAGCTACATTTTCCCTGTGCCAAGCTTCATTTCTTCCCTCCACCGTACGAACTAACATACTTTCGCAGTTCCTATGCGCGGTGGTGAGCTGCCTCAATTGACCCTGTAATTCACTTATTTGCATAACATCCAAAGCCCTATCTCTAGTAGATTGTGCTAACTCTGCGGAAATCCTCTGTATCTCTGCCTGAGGATCAGGCCTAGTACTGCTACTGCTAGCACCATCATTTCTAGGGGCAAGTTGGTGACGAGGAACTCCTTTGGGTCCGGTGGACTTACGGGGCGTCATCTTGGCACGAGCCATACTGTAGGAAACCAATTTAATCCAAGTAAGACCATTTGATCAAAATCCAAAGAGTAGCTAAGATGGATTACATTCCTCAAACCAGTCTCACTACTTAACTCCAGACTAAGAGGTGAAGGAAGTAACGAGTGAATTATTCATGATGCATGAATCGTTCTTACGAACAAAAACATCAAAGTTTATAATACATATAAACAACATTTATAGGGCCCACATACACCTGTCACTGTCCGACGACCTTTGACATTTATGCATATGTTTCCAATAACTTAAAAAGACTGTCGGGTGTCCTCGGGGAACCCCAAATCAACCACGATTTCCGAGCAGGATCACGTTACAGAGTCATTGCAGTATTACAACATTTATTCAAATATCAAAACCAGAGTAAAAACAGCGGAAGTCTTACAATAACATAGTTTACAAACAGTTGTTTCAAACCTTACAAACTAAGTTCCATAATTATTACAAACCATAGTAGTAGTAGAGTGGCATAACTAACATATACTTAACACACAAAATAAACATCCTGCCCAAGGATCACACATTTAATTCTCATCGTCAGAACGAACGATAGTCATGCAGCACGATCCAAAACAGATCTGCTCATGAGGCTCACCTGCAACAAGGGGTCAACGAACCCTGAGTACAAAGGTACTCAACAAGACTTATCCGAAATCTTAACTGATAGACTCAGTAATGCAGGCTCAAGGATTCAAGGTATAGCTTTAACAATGATCAAAGTTCTTTTGCATAAAAGCTCTTTTAACAACATTCTTTATATAGAAAACTTCTCGAGAATTATATACAAAGCTGACACGATCCGCACTGAGATCATGAAACTTCATATCCAACATCTTCACAAGCCTTATTTAAGTTCTGGTTATTAATTCTACGATGATGAACAGTGAGTTGAGTCTCCATAACCGAGGAGCAACGACGATTCGAACCGATTAACACCCAGCTGGGAATTCTAGACCACACGACATATGCAGGTCCCCGACCTACATATACCAACCTACCCTCGGATCCTCTAAAACAAGAACGGGTCCGCGCCACCCGAGAACACAGTACTCCACCATTCCAGCCCATGGCCACGTGGGTACACGCTATTCCCGCCATCTCTCCACTCCCAGTGCGCGAGTAGCCATTCTCATAGTAGAATTGCCAAGTTCAGGCTTACCGGAGTATGTGGTTAGTACTACAAATTCTCACCTCATGCAATTCAACAACGGACGTGCCTTAATCGACACAGGCGGAAAGAACCCGCTCACAAGACCTCCATGTCTTGTGGCTCACACTCACCGAGTCCGCCCGGTCTAGATTTATTACTCCACATTCCCATATCACATGTTAACATAGTTAACCAGTGTTCCATTTGTAACTTGCGGGTGGTAGGTAGTCACCCGACTTTCATCGTTCTACGCATAGCTAAGCAAGACTAGGCATATACGAGTTTAAAACTGGTAATATGGTAAATATGGAATAACAAGGGTGGTAATGCAACAATTAGGCTTTTACTTAACTCCTAATCACTTAATGCAGTAACGGAAAGCAAAAGCGAAATTAATTTATAAAACACAAGGTAGGGTTGTATGCATCCGGGGCTTGCCTTCGTTGACGGAAAAGTCCGGTTCCTGCGACGTTACACAAGTATTCGACCCGACCTCAACAGACGGATTAACCTCTTCAACAGCTTGATTAACTACCACGTTTTCACCTTCGTTCACTACACGTAATAACAATGCCATGTTTAACATGATGCGGAATTCGAAACATGATGCTCGATGAGGGATGAAAAATTAATAATTTGAATACAACTTTCCTTCGCGGTACAGTTGCAAGTCAAACAAACTAATTCTTTTTCATAAATACATACATCAACTGCCAAGGATCGTTAACAACAAATGACCCAAGGTCATCACTCAATCCAAAATTTCAAACAAAACCTAAATCACTAAAGGTTACTATTTGCTTTTATGAATTAATTATTTAATTCAAAATTATGAAATAAATCAACTTATTCTAATTGAGCCCAAAATTTTAGTACATGTTCATTACATGTTAACTAAGTGGCAAAACAAATTTCATAATTTTTGGATAAATAAATAAGCCTAGAAAAATCCTGGAAATCCATTTATGAATAAATTGAGCAATTTTTATCACATTTAAAACTTACTGAAAAACACTATTTCATATTTTTCTTAAATACTATACATCTCAAAGAAGTCACACAAAAATTTTTATAATTTTTGGAGCTCTAAATAAATCTACACAAAAATAACAAAAACAGACACTATTCATTCAAATCTGAAAATAGAAAAATCCATTTGAACGCTGAGTCACTGACATCGGACCCCACCTATCATCATCTACCTCCCGCGTGTTGACTACGACGACGACGGCACTGACCGGCGCAAACTCACCGACGGTGAGTCCAAAGGCGACGGTCAAGGTACCAAAATGACCACATCATCACGGCGCATCGACTGAAGGCACTAGCTAGACGAATTACTACGAGTTACGAGCTTGGCGTCGGCCATGGCGGATGCGGTGGCTCGGCGACGTTACTCCAGCGAAACGAAGCCGAAAACGGGGAAACAGAGGGCATGGGAAGATCCAGTAGCTCACCACGAACACGTTCAAGCAAGAATTAAGGCCGGAGAAGCAACGGTGAAGCGGGGCGGCGTTCACAGCGATCACGGCGGTGCGAGCAATAACGACGGCGGTGTTCCAGTGGCTGTGATGGACAAAACGAGCAATCAACAAGATATTAAGCACCACGGCATCACGGAGAAGCTGAAACAATGCTTCCTGAGATCAGAAGCTCACCGTAGAGTACTGGCCACGACGGCGCTCGCTCGACGGGGACTCTGCCGGCCGCGAGGAAGAAGAGCGTGGTCAGCGAGTTCTCGGCGAAATCAGCCGACCACAGTTGGCTGGGTGGATGCGCAAGAGAAAGACAGAACTGGAACGGCCTTTACCAAGACGACCGCGGCGCTAGGGAGACGGTGCGGGCTCGCCGGAGATGGAGCAGCGGCGACGGGAAAAACAGAGAGCGAAGAGAGAAGAACGACGGTGGCTCCAGAGCTTTATAGGGCAGCCAAGGAAGCACAAGGAAGCCACGACACAGCCTTCAGCATGCCAACGCGACGCCCAGACGGCCACGCGCGCGACTGGAAGCAAGCCGAAGATCGCCGCCGGTGTAGCCTGAGCGGTGAGTACTGTTCACAGAAATTACAAGTTTGCCATTCGCCAAATTTCACAAATTACTCTCAAATTTTCATAACAACTCAAAAATCTCCAAAAATAAAAGTTGTTCAAAATCAAAAGTTCTACAACTTTGATTTTATAACCATCTCCTAATTCGGTCTAGATTTTGAAATGAACTTTTGAATTTGAATAGGGAAATTTACCGAATTACGCCTTTTTGATTTACTCAAAAATTTTCTAAACAACTTGAAAAACTCCAAAAACAAACTTTGTATAACTTGCCAAGCTCTACACTTTTGCTTTTGGGCCCAACCCCAAAATATGCTTAGATTTTGAAATGGATTTTCAGGATAGGGTTTACATGTTGAAACGCGGGGTTTTCTCAAAAAATTCAAAACCCAGTCAAACTTTAAACTTGAGTCAAACAATACAATTCAACACTCATTACACAAATGTAAACTTGTTTTAGTAAATGCACATCAAAGTTTTCACCAAATGCCAAATGCTTTGCAATGCATATGATGACATGTTAGATTTTAACATTTAAACACCCGAGGTGTTACAGTCTAGCACTCTCTCCCCCCTCAAGCTTGGCAACCCTACAGCCAGACTCCTCAGTACAACAATGTGGAAAGTAGCAGTCATCGTCATCCTGAAGGGTTGGGAACACCATCTCATGGTGGACATAGTAAGCCTGCCTCATGGCATGCTCAACACCAAACTCCCTGGTGTAGGTAGGGCTCATGGCGCCGTGGTAGGTGCGAACCTTCCACGCTCCATCCTCAGCACTCCAAGTCTTCACAAAAACATTCGTCATCCAGTACATGGTGTGCACTGGGTGAGAGAACTTCCTACTGTGGTCTCCACCACAACTAGAATGGGACCATACTGCATTTAGAAGAGCCCAAAAAGCCTAGGGTGGTAGAAGTCATCGACATGGTCGGTGGTGAGGGTCTCCCAGGTCCACCGGGGACGTGGCTACTCGCCCTCCTCCTCGTCTCCAACATGGTACTCAGGTGGCTCATCACCACCTACATCTTCGCCCTAGTCCTAGGCCTGGTCCTCGTCCTAGCCCCTGTTGGCATGGGAGCTATCGGAGTTGCTATCAGAGCTATCCGAAGACTCATCGCTAGAGTCTCCAGAGTCATCGTCGGGGTCTCCAGCCCCAACCTACTTCTCGAGCTGCTTAGGGTCCTCCTCCTGCTAGAGCTGGTGCTGGAGGTACTCTGCTAGAGTGGGAGCATGGCCATCGGTGCTCTTACATGCAGTGAACTTGGTGCGAGCCATCTACAAAATTTTTAAATATGAGTCAGATCCAAGAATTTTTCATAAAGAATAAAGGTAGAGTACTAGAAAAATTTGTAAAGTACCAAAAGCAACAAAATTTTGGAATTAATCCTTAGAAGGGTGTCCAGACTATCTATGGTGAGCGTCCTACAGTTAGTTCAGCTTTGATACCAATTTGTAACACCTAGTTTTATAAAAAAACTGTAGAGTGAATATATGTGGGCCTAGGAAGTCCCAAACCACATATACATACAAATTGAAGTGATATCATAGCACGAACAATGATTGTAACTTTATTACATCTCATGACCATGTCTTTCACATCATTGCCAATGTCATTATTACAGCGAATACGTAGAAAAATCTATAAAAACTCCATCCCATGGGGACACCGACTAGTGGTACGCCCTCCTCAGTAGTCCTAGACGTCCTCGTGAAACTCCTCATAGCCTTCACCATCTAGTACCCATCCAGGATTTTTATTGGTGACAATGACAAGCATCAGCTCACCATGCTCAACAAGTATAACTATGGGGATGCAAGGCTCAAAGCCTTGACATGGGTTAAAGCGGTCAGCATTTTAGTTGATCATGTTTTATTTAATGCCTAAGTTACTAACTTAGTGAGAAAACCCTTTCCCGTGTGAAGAGTAATTATAAACATCAATATTAAAGATATCTCACATCCAACCACATATCTGGCTATATAAATAGGATCCAGGCCGCTCGTGTCTATGAGCACGGATGATATATCAGTTTGATCAAACTCTACAGAGTGTGTACACTTTCACCCTAAGTCGTGATTCCCAATTGCCTGGGGCCCGTCGACCCCCTAGCACTTCCAAGGTGAGTAGGTAGGGTCTCACTACAAAGCCTTTCACTAATTACCCTAACAAGTTAGTAGCCATAAGGTTTCAGCAGCTAGGTCAATGGAGGCTCCCTTCAAGACTGGCACACCCTGACCGTAGCCTAGCACACATCTTAACAGGCTAGAAACCATTCTGCAACCTAGGCCCCCCTCTTGCACCTTTCGGTAACCACTAACGAGCTAGAGAAAACTAGTTATATAGCTAAGATCAGAGCCATGTGATCCCCAAGGTTAACGGACCTCCTAGATGGTCGCTTTAAGTATGAATCCTTACAAAGGGCAACTGAAGTATAAAAAGACCGATACTCCAACCCTCTTCAAGTTACTAAAAAACATCTTTTATCCATTGTTACATATATCCATTAGTCAAGATTACAATTAAGCCTTTGCTAAGCGTAGCAAAACTTATCCTTCTATTATGCAAAACCTCCCATCGGTAACATGGAATATAGATCAAGTATTTCTAGGCATGTCCTTAGGGTATATCAAATTTAGACACATGCATATGTATAAAGTGATTAAAGATTGTTGGGTAACAAGGAAACCATAGGCTATACTTGCCTTGCTCACAAGCTTGATCCTGGTAGTACTCCTCAAACTCCTATCCTTGAACACCTTGCCCTCTACACGCATAACCATTACCAAACAAGATATTCAAACAATCATCACATGCAAGAAAGATATATTTCTATTAGAACATTACATAATGCAATAGAAACTTATAGAGAAGCAATTATAAAACTATTCTACTCATTTCTATGAACACATGAATGCAAAGATCACTCTAATCGGACCTAAAATAAGAAAGTTATGAACAAAACCATTTTCAGGGATATTTCTACAATTAAATATATTTTTCTAAGGGCCTATACACTAAAACTAAGGCCTAAAACATAATTAAACCTACAGCAGAGGGGTTTCTATAAAAAAATAGAGGCTCTGGACTGTGTGTTTAAAAACCAGAGAAAATAGGGTCTAAACTGCTAAAAATAGGGCCTAAAACAAAAGGGTTTTTGAACTAAAAAGGACGGTGGCTTGATTTCTAAAAACTCTAGGGGCTCTTTTACAAAAGCGGCAAGACATGGCGGCGGTTGCTATGGTGGCGCTAACGTAGCGCCACACGGTGGGCACTTATTGGGTGAGGCCACGGACGTGGCCGTGGACTGCGCCATGGGCTTGGTCCAACGGTTCACCGTGGACTGGTGATACCCCGAAGGGGTATCTTCTAATCATAGTCGTTCATGATTAGATCGACGGCGCAGGGCGGTTGGGGAGGAGTTGGCCACTAGGGCGGTGGGTCTCCATGGTGGCATGACATGGGGGTGGCCCGAAGCTTGCTGACGAGCAGCCGGTACAGCACTCCCGGCCTCGGCTCACGACGTTGGTTGCACTAGGGGCAAGCGAGGGCGAAGACAAACATAGTAGGGGGCACGGCGCTGGCATAGGAGCTCACCACGATGAGGGCAATGGTGGTGAGATCTAGAGAGAGAGGGTGAACTCTAGTGAGCTTTTGCTCGCGCATAACAGAGAGAGGGCACAGAAAAGCTTTGGATGGGCGTGGCTTCACCTTCCAAAGGTCGGCGGCATAGCAATGATGGTGGCGAGCTATCAGGGATGGTAACCGAGAGGTGGTGGTGGCAAAGCGAGAAAGGGAGAGCTTAGGGGGGCCAGGCCTTGGCTTTATAGGCCGTGGAGAGGCGATGGGCATCATGGGTGCGCCACTAATGCTGGTGGAGGTGGGCTGAGTGGCCATTAAGGCCACTCACGCGCGGCAGTTACCGGCGAGGTGAAATGGGCGGCGGTGCCCACTCAGCTGGAGGTAGAGGAAGGGCCATCGGGTCGCCGCTAGGTAGGGCCAAGGCAGCAGCGAGCGCGGGCGTGCTGGTGAGCAGGGTCAGGCCATCAGCCGCTACGGCGTGCTGGCAGGCGGGGCGGCTGGCATGGCTACTAGGCCGAGCGGCCCAACTGCGGTGCGGCGCGATGCTGGCTGGGAGGCGGCCGAGTAGGTTGTGGCCTAGGCCTCGGGGTGGGCTAGCCATGTGCGAGAGAGGTAAAAGGGAGGCAGAAGGGAGGCTGGGCCGGCTTCGGCTATGGGCCAGAAAAGGAGGGAGGAAAAAAGAGAAAAAGGAAAACTCTTTTCTATTTTCTGATTTTGTAAACTTGCCTCAAATTCAAACAAAGTTTGAATTCAAAGCCATGCAACTCTAGCCCTGCATTCAAACAAAAAATATGCACCAGCTTGAATGCAACAAAAATGTTTCTAAGTCTTATATTTGGTTTTAATATTCATGAAAATTATTATTTGGCCTAGATAATTCATGATAAATTAAATAAAAACAAACCAAATTATTTACTATTTCCAAAAATGATTTTTAGGGTGTTACCGAAAAATATCCATTCCAAAAGGCATGAGAGAGAAAAAAATGCATGCCAAAGAGCATGAATAAAAGAAAAGAAAAAGAGAAGAAAGAAATAAAAATAGCCCATACTTTCAAATAAAAGACATTCATCCAAAAAGAGAGAGATTCATGATTCAAAGGAGTACCAAAAATATTTATAATTAGGACTTCATGAAAAAATTCCACACACTTGCACGTCTTGATCAAAGTGTGTGACTTGCATCTCCTTGAGGTCTGGTTTTTGACTTAGCAAAATATGTGTTGCAAGTATACCCCACTTTCATACCTACCCAAAACTCCACTCAAAAGCCATTAGTGGTAGGATATGAAAAAGAAGGCAAAATACCAAATGCCTTGGTGAGGTATCATACACATTGAGCGATCAAGAGAATCATTTGAGGAACTTACATTTATTTCACAAAACTCATAAAACCTCTGGATAGATGGTTGTCAAAGAATGAATGATTGGTGATTCTGTTATAACCGTTCTATCTTGCAACCACCCAAGAACTAGGAAAAGCTATACGCCCCATAGAGATCAAGGAAAAGGGTGGATAAAAATGCCAACTTATTTAAATTATGGAAGAATACTTTGTTATAGGCATGGCACTTGTGAATTGTATCGGCATGGTAGCAACTCCTGATCAACAACCAAGTACTTAGCTATTTGCTCAGGACGAGCAAAGGTTAAGCTTGGGGGATTTGTTGGTGGTCACTATTGATTGAATCTGACCACCAAATAAAGTCCAAAATGGGAGAAATAAACAATCTTTTGACATATATGCCTTTACTATTGACCTAGTTCCACTTGTATTGGAGAAAAATGTTTTGCAGGACAAATATTTGAATACAAGTGGAAAACCAAGCAAAAGGCGCAAAACAGAAAGCGTAAAGCAGAAATGCGCAAAGAGAATAAATGGAAAAGCCCACCTACATGCCAAACTTGGGCCTAGCACCACTGTGGGAGGGGCCCAGGCCCAGCCACCAGCCCACCTAGCAAAGGCAGTGGCCAGGTGAGCTAGCCAAGGTGTGGCCGCACCCTAGGCGGCGTGGCCTGGGCCCATCTTCCTACGATGGTTGAATGCCACAATGCTAAGATGTTTTGGCCAGTTTCCCAATTTTCATACGCCAAACCAACCATGCTTCACTATATAAGAAGAGGAGGAGCTCATTCTCAAAGACACACCATTTGGAGCTACTCACCTCACCTCTCTCTACTTGTACTCTTTAGCTTTTAGTAGTAGTTTGGAGCTAGCAAAGCTATCAAGGAGGGCATGGCTCCTTGGAAGAGGAGATACATCATGGTGTGAATACTATGAAGATTTCTTCCAAAGTCATGCTCTCATATCTTCAATATAATAGTGCATATGAACTAGAGTATAGTTGTCTTATTATAATCATGATATATAAACTAGCATATAGTTTGTGTGTTATGATCTCAACATATTCAACTTTATGCTTAACCATTCATGACTTGTA
The DNA here is from genome assembly GCF_019320115.1 of Miscanthus floridulus. Lineage (NCBI taxonomy): Eukaryota > Viridiplantae > Streptophyta > Magnoliopsida > Poales > Poaceae > Miscanthus > Miscanthus floridulus. Next base: position 135,101,615 of record NC_089587.1, on the reverse strand, counting down.
TGAGTAGAAGTAGAGCAAGGTTGAGGTGGTGGTTCATCATTCCTTTGGGTTTGCCCATGTCCTATGCTTGTCGATCCATAGGGTCAGAGTCCCAGGGGGATATGGATAGTTTTCTTGTACATGGGCATGGTGCTCAGGTACACAGAAACTTTCAGATATGATAGTGCCCCATAGATGAGGGGTAGGCGGCTGGTGGTGATAGCCCTGTCCGTTCTTTGTAATCCCCCACGTTCGGGTACTGTGTAGGAGTCTTAAAGTCTCCCTAACTTTCTGGCAGACCAGTGCTCGGAGATCTCCCTGCTCATCTTAAACTTAGTTCTAACTCTAGTCATATAACCTACATGATCATTAACTGTTCTTTGCATGGCTACATTAGAACATGTTGGCTCCATGTTGGAACATTCTTTTATTCTCTATTTCCTTTTATCCTTGAGGTTGGCTCAGATGTGTGTCCACTATCCTTTAATTACCGTTTTTACCCCTATCAAGAACTATGGTCCACTATGTAAGTATGTAATATTGTTCAAGCTCATGCTAGACTCTTGATACCTTGCCCTCCTTTGGCAAAATATAAATAACAATACCCTAAATACTTCTGGGTGAAATGCTACAATGATAGATCCGTGTACTTGTAGATATTTTTTGTAATTGTTAAGAACTATCATAGTTGGTGTTTCTTGGCGGTGGTGCTCAGGTTGACTCAATCTTAGTGATGGTGCTAAGAAATACCAACAGTCATTTCTAGCGCCATTGCTGAGGATGGACTTAAAATCTCCACACTTGGTGATTGCACTAAGAAATGCTAACAATATCCTTAATAGGCCATCGGAACATATCCTGTAGAGGTACGAGTCATCCCAAAGGTGACGCCTGTTCTCGGCTTGTAGCTTTTTCTTGTTTTTTCCCCGGTGGTACGTATCCTGAAACCATGAAGTTCACAATGTTCGCGTACCACGGGTTTGAATCCATCACCTTCAGCAGCATGTCATCGTGTAGGAAGTCATTTATTGGTAGTTCCTGCATGTTAGTGACTTGCATACGCAATAGATGATCTGCGACAGTGTTCTCTACTCCCTTTTTATCTCTTATTTATAGGTCAAACTCTTGGAGTAAGAGAATCCATCTTATTAGGCATGGTTTTGCATCTTTCTTAGTGCGCAAGTATTTGAGTGCAGCATGATCAGTGTAAACAATTACTTTTGCTCCCACTAAGTAAGATCTGAATTTATCAATAGCAAAAACAACTGTAAGGAGCTCTTTTTCAGTAGTTGCATAGTTAAGCTAGGCCCTTGTCAGTGTTTTGCTAGCGTAAGCAATTGCGTGATGTTTCTTATCTTTGATTTGGCCAAGGACCGCACCAACTGCATAATCACTAGCATCACACATTATTTCAAAAGGCAGCGACCAATCGGTGGTTGGATGATCGGTGCTAAGATGAGTGCCTTCTTAAGTGTATGGAAAGCATCTAAGCACTCATCAGTGAATTCAAAAGGTGCATCCTTAGCTAACAGGTTCGTTAAGGGTCTAGAGATTTTTGAGAAATCTTTAATGAAGCGTCTATAAAAAACTGCATGTCCTAAAAAGCTATGGATTCCTTTTATGTTCACAAGGGGTGGTAGTTGTTCTATAACTTTGATCTTAGCCTTATCTACCTCAATCCCCCTCTCAGACACTAGGTGTCCAATAACGATGCCCTCTCGAACCATGAAATGGCATTTTTTCCAATTGAGCACTAAGCCTTTTTCCAAACATCGTTACAAGACTTTGTCTAAGTTCTCGAGACAGTGGTCAAAGGTTTTTCCATAAACTAAAAAATCATCCATGAAAACCTCCATAATCTCTTCTATCATATCTGAGAAAATTGACATATGCACCTTTGGAAAGAAGCGGGTGCATTGCACAACCCAAATGACATTCATCTATATGCATATGTTACATACGAACATGTGAAAGTTGTCTTGCTTTGATCATCGGGGTGGATAGGAATTTGATGATACCCCAAATACCCATCAAGGAAACAAAACAAAGAGTGCTTCACCAACCGCTCTAGCATCTCATCAATGAAGGGCAGTGGGAAGTGATCTTTCTTAGTAGTCGCGTTATGTTTTTAGTAGTCTATACACATTCTCCACCCCCATGATGGTTCGGTGTGAAATCAATTCATTCTATTATTTTCAACAACCGTCATGCCCCCTTTCTTGGGCACCACTTGGACGAGACTGACCCAGTCACTATGTGGTACAGGATAGATAATCCCGACATGAAGACGTTTTAGGACTTCCTTCTTTACGACTTCCCACATCGCATTATTGAGCCTACGCTAGGGTTCTCGTGATGGTGTGCTCACAGGATCAATTGGAAAATCGATGGGTGCAAAGTGTTGGACTTATCCCCTTAAGGTCCTGAAGTGAATATCCAAAAACTAGCCTATGTTTTTCTAAGATAGCAATGAGTTTGGATGTCTCCTCATCAGTAAGCTTATCGCTTATGATTATAGGAGTTTCCTTGTCACCATTCAAGAAAGCATAATGTAAGCCAGCGGGTAGGGGTTTAAGTTCAACTAGAGGTCATGTCGATGCTTCCTCTAGAGGAAGGTCAATGGTTTCGCCTAAGTCGTCCTCTTCTTCTATGAAGAGTTTGGCATCTTTTTCTAAGGATGACTCAGGGGATTTGAAGGGTGAAACCGACATGACTTCCTTGGGCAGGTCAAGGTAGGGAAGAGTGTGTGCCACCGAGTTTTTGGCTTAGGCGATAGGAATGGAAAAAAGTGTCTTTCCCTAGCTTTATGTCCAGCTCCCTTATTTTAGGTGGTTTAGTAAAAAGTTTTTCTAGGGGATGCCCAATCATGGTGTTGAAATCTTGGACGTCAAAGATATGGAAATCAAGAACCACTTTGACTTTATCATGATATATTGTTACATTATGTAGGAGCCCAAGTCCTTTCAAATTAGAACATGGAGCAATCCTGAGTGTTTTGTTTGTTGGAGCAAGGGGTTCATTGCAAAAATAGGTAGATGCGAAAGATGTAGACATTATGTTTGCTCTAATAATGGGAATATAATGCACAACCACCATGTCGTCACGAATGTTGCATTGAATGACTAGACAAGGGGTGTGAATCTAAATTGCTTTAGAAGAAAACTCTACTTCTTCTACCCATTCTCTGCTCATAATGACAATCAACTCCTTAATGGATTCTTTAAGGAATTCTTTGTCCATAGGGTCCAAAGGAGTGATAGGGACTGGTGGCTTCTTTTGACAAGAGTAATTCGAAGTATTTCTGAAGTCTTCAAAAAGATCATCCTCGAAAGGTGGAAGGTCCGAAGGTTGGAAACCTTCCTTCGGATCTTCTGGTTTGGGTGAGGATTCCTGGATGTAGGTTGTGGGTTCGGCCTCAGCCAAAGAGGCCTCCTCATGTCTAAATGCAGGTTCTACATGGAGGGGTTCTAAGGGAGGAGTATTTTCTAGAATGTGGTCCAGGAGGGCTTCTCCTTCCTATGTGGTTTTGTGCATGAATAATCCTCTGATAGTTATGTCAAGGTGTAGGGGCAGACTCCTTGCTAAGACCTAACCAAAAATGATATAACAACACGTGGTTGGGTATAGACAAGTCAGGGCCAGAATGTGTTAAAATTGAAAATATGTCACAGGCTACAGCTATGGTTTCCTTCTCATGTTGCTGGAAGTTGAGTATCTCTTGTCGTAGGGCAGCGATTTGAGATATAGGGAAGAACACAAGATAGAATCTATTCCTTAGTTCTTCCCAATCTCCGCTTACCTTCCCTACATTGTGGGCGTACCATTGTATTGCCCCCTCACTAAGTGAGAAGGGAAACAACTTTCACCGAAGTGTTTCTTGTGACATGCCTGCAATGGTTAGGCATGCACAGAGTTGCTCAAACTCCCATAAGTGTGTGTATGGGTTTTCACAATCTAATCCTAAGAAGGCTTGTTCCTGAACCATGGCTATAAAGCCTAGATGGAGATCGTAACTGGAAGTTGTGATTGGTTTTGAAGATTGTGGTGGTCCTACGAACTCACCCATGGGAGCAGAAAGGTTTTGGATAGTTGTGTGCTCCATTGGAGAAAAAGAATAAAAAGAAAAGAAAGATAAAATAAAAGGATACACAGGCGAACTATGTTCAGAGATAACTACGATAACCGTTCCCCGGCAACGGTGCCAGAAATGCTTGTTGGTGTTTCTTAGCGTAAGCAGAGGGAATCCGCAAGCTCACGGATACACCATTATAGCACTTCACCTAAAAGTATTTAGGATATCATATTTTCCCAAAGGAACAGATGTGTAGGTCTCTTAGCTAGTTCACCTAACGAAAATAAGAAGAAGGGTAACTTGGATAGTGAGGTTTTTCTAAGGATAGATATCTCAAGCGAAGTTAACCTTGACACTATGGACTTGCTTTGGGCACCGGCTTATACTTGGTCTGCCAAGTACCTCTGGCCTATAGCTCTACGTCGAACCCGAACGTGGGGGATTATGAGGGACGGACAGGGCTATCACCACCTGCCACCTACCCCTTAACCATGGGGAACAAGGCAAACGAAGGTAGTCTCTAACCTAGACACCACGTCTACATTATCAACTACTACTCTAGCGCGCTAGTAAGGGTTATCCATCTTTATTAAGGCCCTTCTACTAGAGCATTCACCACAAGGACAAACGATGAACCCGCAAGTAAATAATGATCAAAGATAAATTTCTTAAGATATTTATGCCAAAGTAGAACACGAACTTCTTACTTCATGTAGTAAGACGATCGTAGAGGTACAAGTGGAGGAGCAGCTAGCTCCGACACTCCTTCCGCTAAGTCTAGCGAGCACACTAGAGGAGGTTGCCGACAACCCCGACACTTCTCCAACTCTTCCCTCTCTCACTCCCTATATTATTCTAGCTAAAGCTAAGATAGTGGAACCCTTCTACTTCTCTTCTTGTGTATGGAATGGATGCTTTGTGAGGGAGCCTCCCCTTTGCTTTTTATAGCCAAACTATGTCGATTCAAGGAGGAATATCCCCAGAATACCAGCATGCACCGCCTCTGCATGGCTCCCGGACACCGCCTCACGAAGAAGTGGACGAGCGGTGCCAGGTGGGGGTGGGCGCACCCTGGGTTCGGCTTCCCCTTGACTTGCTCCAATCACCACCGCCTTCACACGGTGGGCTCTTGACTGGACCTAGAGCGTGTACCCATGGTGCTTTTGGTCCAGTTGTGTCAGGTACATGTCCTTTGCTCTTTCTTTCTCCTTCTTTTGCTTGGGCTAAATTATGTGGATGTTGTACTTTGGGCCCATTTTGATGTATTTTCATGTTGGTCACCTGCAAACAAATATTTCACCAAAACTTGTGGAAATGATTAGTTGAAAGTCCTATTCCTAGTTTTGTCGATTGTTTTTGATGAATTTTACACAAGTATTGGCGGTATAAATATGAGTTAAGAACCACCAATAGGTAGCTAGTAGGTTGTGGCAGGGCCTATCTAGTCTTTGTATTCCACCACGTGTTCGAGACAAGTTCTTAAAAGGTAAGGCTTGCGTCAACTGTGTAGTCGCTTCTAGTAGGAGTTACATCTCCTATTGCCTCGGCTGCTGCCTAGTATACTTTTTGTGTCAACTCAATCTCTGTGTTGCAATTACATGACTAAGGTATAACCATAGAAGTAGAGTTTGAATCATAGGAAACCCTATGCTCACTCGTTGTCCTCCCTACTAGCTAGACTACTCATCTTCATGCTAGATTTGTTCTGTGTGTGTCACTACCCTTATCATACATATATTTTACCCCCACTCTAGCTTGTTAAGAATATCCAATAGGATCACATGACCGCAATATCTAGTTAATTGATGGTTGATTGATATCTCCTAAAGATTGGTTGTGCACTTAGGCTTGGATTGTGGGTGAAGGCAAGTATCATGGCTTCAGTTAGATAGGATAGGTATCTCCTAATTGATGTAATCTAGAGTTACCAAACTAGTTAGCTTCTTCTTATTGTACAAGTGTACCGCCACGCCAGGGGCTCTTCCTGGCTATATTAACACGAAGCCGTGAGCCTAAGAGGGCATCATGTTCCAACCATTTTCACATGGTAATCAGAGCTAGGTTAGTCCACAATATTCTCGATGGCTTCCTCTTTCGTGCTTCAACAATCGTTCTCTCAAATCGGTTGTCCCGTCACCGAGAAGCTGGGCAAAGGGAATTTTCCCCTATGGAGCGCCCAGGTGTTTTCTGCTCTTCGCGGTGCGCAAATAGCACACTATCTCGAGCCTGGCATTATGATGCCAGCGAAGCAGATCCCCAAGGCGGCCGACAAGCCGACTAAGCTCATCCCTAACCCTGAGTATGAAACTTAGGTTGCGAAGGACCAGCAGATCGTTAACTATCTGCTCTCCAATATCTCCAAGGAGATCCAGGTGCAAGTCTCCAATTGTGCCACATCGGCTGAGATCTAGAAAGTGATCTCAAAGATGACGGCTTCCCAGTCTCGGGGCCGTATCATCAACACGCGCATGGTGTTGGCCACAGCGTAGAAGGGCTCATCTACAATTGCCGACTACTTCAACAAGATGAAATCTCTTGTGGACGACATGGCGGCCACCGACAAATGTCTTGAAGATGAAGAGATCATCTCCTGTGTACTAGCCAGACTTGACACGGATTTTAATCCAATTGTCTCAGTTGTTGCGGCGTGCACGGAGCCACTATCTTTGGGCGAGCTCTACACCTAGCTAGTGAGCTGGGAATAGCGGATGGATCTCCTACATAGTGGATCCGGTTCATCTACTAACACAGCTACACGTGGAGGCTGTGGCGGTTTCAACCATGGCGGTGGTGGCCGAGGACACGGGCGCGGCCGCAACCGTGGCAACAACAACAACAGCGGGTGCCCCTGGCAGAACTATAATGGCGATAAACCCATCTGCCAGCTCTGCGGCAAGGAGGGCCACACTGAACTCCACTACTTCAAACATTTTGACGCTTCCTTCATTGGCCCACCAGAGCAATCCTGATCTACCTCCTCTACATCATATGGGATCGACACCAACTAGTACACCGACACTGGTGCTACCAACCACATCACGGGAGAGCTAGAGATGCTCATCGTGAGGGACAAGTACCATGGAAACGATAAGGTTCATGCTGCTAATGGTGTAGGTATGAGAATCAATCAAATTGGTCGAAGTTTTGTTCGTACCCCAAATCAAAATCTCGTCCTAAACAATGTTCTTTATGTTCCTAAAGCTAACAAAAGCCTTGCATCTGTTCATCGTCTTACATCCGATAACCGTGCTTTTATTGAATATCATCCCAACTATTTTTTGATTAAGGACCAGGTGACTAAGAAAACCATCCTTAGAGGGGAATGTAAAGGCGGCCTATACCCATTGAAGTCTAGGCCATCATCGAATAAAGGGGCATTTGGTGCTGTCAAGTCTCCTTTGTCCAGGTGGCATAGTCATCTCGGCCACCCTTCTTTTGCAGTCGTGCAGCAAGTCCTTAGCAAAAATAGTATTCTCTTTGTTGCAGATTTGAATAAAGAAACTGTTTGCGATGCTTGCCAAAAGGGCAAAAGTCATCAGCTACCCTATCCTAGATCCACGAGTATCTTATTGAGTCCCTTAGAACTTGTGTTTTCTGATGTATGGGGTCCTGCGCCCACTTCTGTTGGCAAAAACAGTTATTATGTTACCTTCATTGATGATTTCAGAAAGTTTACATGGATTTATTTGCTTCGTCATAAATCTGAAGTTTTTCAAAAAATTCATGAATTCCAAGCTATGGTTGAACGCTAATTTGATAGAAAAATTCTCGCTATGCAAACTGACTGGGGAGGGGAATATCAAAAGTTGAATGCCTTCTTTTAGCGCATTGACATCTCGCATCATGTCTCATGCCCTTATGCACATCAACAAAATGGCTCCGCTCAACACAAACATCGCCATATTGTTGAAGTAGGTCTATCGCTTTTAGCCCATGTCTCTATGCCCTTAAAATTTTGGGATGAAGCTTTCATCACTGCCACCTATCTTATTAATCACCTCCCTAGTAAAATTATCAATAACCAAACTCCTCTTGAACATCTATTTCATCAAACACCAGACTACTCCTCTCTTCGTACTTTTGGCTGCGCATGCTGGCCGAATCTATAGCCTTATAACGCTCGCAAGTTGCAATTCTGCTCCAAACGCTGTGTCTTCCTAGGATACAGTAACATACACAAGGGGTTCAAGTGTCTGGATGTCAATGAAGGGCATGTCTATATTTCCTAAGACATGGTCTTCGATGAACCAGTCTTCCCCTTCGCCGAACTCCACCCAAACGCCGGTGCTCGATTATGATATGAAATTCTCCTCCTTCCTCCAACTTTGACAAATCCTTCACATGATTTTGGGGACGACAATTCTTCAGATCATTTTGATAATGATTCCATGCATACTAACCCTATGTCTAAGCGTGCAGCACATGAAAAAAATTTAGTGTCAAACGAACTAAATCTGGCTAGAAACGGGCGTCATTTCATGCTCCCTAAGCAATTTCCCATTTTGGCAGGAACAAGCGGCGATCCCCAGGCTAATTCACCTGCACCTTTCACTGTGGAGCCGATAGGATTGGTCTTGGATCCGGCGGCGTCAGCTCCTACGCTCATGACGAATACGTCAGCTCCACCGGCATCCTCTCCGCGTGCGCCACCTGTCTCGAACTCACCTCGCCTGGCTCCGCGGACGGGGGGGGTAGGATATTTCGACTAGTGGTGGAGAATCTCCCTTGGGTCCACCGCTCATCGGGTCTTCTGCGCCAGCCATAGATCAACCCACCGGATCTTTACTCGCCGGATCCTCTGCGCCAGCCACAGATCAACCCACCGGATCTTCTACATCGCCTACAGCACCGGCTCTCCAGCGACCCACCACACGTCTACAACAAGGTATACGCAAACCAAAAATTTACACTAATGGAACTATTCGATATGGTCAGTTAGCAGCCACCACTGAAGGTCCTATTGATTTGCAACATGCCTTAGTCGATAATAATTAGAAACGTGCTATGGATGTTGAATTTGATGCATTGATCATGAATAAAACTTGACATCTAGTTCCACCTCAAAAAGGTAAAAATGTGATAGATTGCAAGTAGGTCTATAAAATCAAAAGAAGATCAGATGGGAAAATTGACAGATATAAGGCACGCCTAGTAGCAAAGGGGTTCAAACAACGATATGACATTGATTATGAGAATACTTTTAGTCCTGTTGTGAAAGCAGCCATAATTCGTCTTGTGCTCTCTCTAGCTATGTCTAAGGATTGGTGTTTGAGGCAACTCCATGTTCAGAACGCTTTCTTGCATGGTTTCCTTGAAGAAGAGGTATACATGAAACAGTCACCAGGTTATGAAGATAAGACCAAACCACATCACTTATGCAAACTTGATAGATCCCTGTATGGTTTAAAACAAGCACCACGGGCCTGGTATTCTAGGTTGTGTGGTAAACTTCAGAGTCTAGGCTTTGTTCCCTCCAAAGCTAACACATCATTATTCTTTTATCAAAAATAAAATCATGTCATCTTTATGCTTGTATATGTTGATGATATAATTGTGGCCAGTTCATCACTGGAAGCAGTGGATGCTCTTCTTCGAGATTTAGAGAAGGACTTTGCAATCAAAGATCTCAGGAACCTTCACTATTTTCTTAGCATACAGGTTCAAAGAAAGAAAGGTGAATCACTTTTGACACAGGAACGGTATGCTTCTGATATCCTCAAGAGAGTTAATATGCAGCTGTGTAAACCCGTCAAAAACACCCCTTAATACTACCGAAGAGCTTTCAGTCACTAGTGGCACTCGGTTAGGAGTGGAGGACTCAACCAGATATAGGAGCATTGTTGGAGCTCTCCAGTATCTCACCCTCACACGACCAGATCTATCTTTTTCGGTTAACAAAGTTTGTCAATTCCTTCACTCATCGATGACCGTTCATTGGGAAGTTGTGAAGAGAATATTGAGATATGTACAAAGAACAATTAGCCTAGGGTTAAAAATTAGAAAATCTAACTCTATGCTTGTAAGTGTTTTTTCAGATGCTGATTGGACCGGTTGCCCTGATGACAGACGATCTACAGGCGGCTTTACTGTATTTCTAGGTTGCAGCCTAGTGTCATGGTGCGCAAGAAAACAGCCTAAGGTTTCAAGATCAAGTATAGAAGCTGGATACAAGTCTTTGGCCAACGCTACTGCAGAGGTAATGTGGGTACAAAAATTACTTGATGAGTTAGGTATTCCACATCCATTGACAACATGTTTATGATGTGATAATCTTGACGCAAAGTACCTATCGGCTAACCCTATATTTCATGCACGCACCAAGCATATAGGCCCTGTTGGGCTTACCCCATATTTGGCTTGTTCGGTTTCTTTTTTTTCAGCCGGAACAGTGTTTTTCTCTCACAACAATTCAGCAAGAACAGTGTTTTTCAGCCAGTTTCAGCTAAGTTTCAGACCAGCGAACGAGGCCATAGAGATCGATTTTCATTTTGTACGCGAACAAGTTGCAGCAAAGCGCCTGGACATCATATTCATCAACACTACGGATCATATCGCTGATGGCTTCACTAAGCCTCTTCTAGAGAAGCAAATGGTCATGTTCAGAGACAATCTCAACCTCGCTGATAAGTTGTGATTGAGGGGGATGTTAAGAATATCCAATAGGATCACATGACCGTAATATCTGGTTGATTGATATCTCCTAAAGATTGGTTGTGCGCTCAGGCTTGGATCGCGGGTGAAGGCAAGTATCACGACTTCGGTTAGATAGGATAGGTATCTTCTGATTGATGTAATCTAGCGTTACTAAAGTAGTTAGCTTCTTCTTGTTGTATAAGTTGTACCGCCACGACAGGGGCTCTTCCTGGCTATATTAACATGAAGCCGTGATCCTACCATTTTCACATAGCTTAGTTGGTATATTAGTTGGCAGATACATGATGGTTCACTATCACATTCTTTAACCATGGCTTCCCTGAGGATAAATATGACACCCTTGAATACTTAGGTGAAATCCATGTGAGCATAAGAAATACCAACCGTACGATTGCCACTTGGGCACATCACGAACAGTTGGATAGTACAACACCAGGTTGGAGCCCTTCGGTTCGTGCTTTTGGCCCTGCTGCATAATTCTCCAAGCCTGCTGCTTCCAAATTTTCCTTTTCCTCTGGATCAACATCCATTTCCACTCTTAAATCCTCTGCAGTTACTAGATTTTCCCGCTGGTTATCTGCAGTTTGCTTCACCTCCCTCACATCTCCTCCCGCGTCGTTAGAAACCAATCGGCCTGTTCACTGGTTGATTTCTGGGCTGATTTGGACTGACTGGTGCTGGTTTATTATGAGAAGAAAACACTGTTGGCTGACTGGTTTGGCCTGACTGAAATCAACACACGAACAGGCCAAATGTCTCCTCCTCCTCCTCATCTAAAATATTTTTTATCCTTCCAGGAACGCCAGATTCCTTCCCTGTCCCTCCTGCCTCCACCTCCAAATCAAGATTTCCCTAATTTATCCTTTCGTTCGAAAGACAATTTTTGTGGAACTCTATCTTTCTTCTCCCAAGAGGGAGTCTTCAAGGGGCTGGTAGACGCCTCACCTCGCTAGAACTCGAATTAAAAGACCGAACTGTCTTTTCCTACTTTCTCAGGCAAAACTTTGGTTCGCAATTTCCAGAGATCGAAATATAAAAAGACCAAACGAACCGACCCGAATTTTTTGTCATGACTGAATGCCCACCCTAAGCCACCGCTGCTTTGTTCCAGCGCATAGCACCGCCGCTACCTCGGTCCAGCGCGCAACGCCGCCGCTGCCACGTTCTTCCGAGAACCCGGCGTCGCCACACGTTCATAGCGTCGAGCGTCTCCCTACGCCGCCATGGTGGCTGTTGTTCATGGCGTCGGCCTCGTCTCCCCGTCCAGCGTGCAGTGCCACCGTCGCCGCATTGTTCAATTCCGAGATGCCAACGCCGCCGTGGTGGCCGTCGTTCATTGCTTTGCTGACGCTTCACCATCCACTTAGCGAATGGGAATCGCAAGGGTACAAAGACACCGGCTCGGATCCTGAAATAAATAGGAATTCAATAGAAGGATTGGAGGAAAAGAAAAATTGATATCCAGTGGAATAAAAACACCGGCTCGGATAGGGAAAAAATCTACAGTGAGTTAGACATTAACTTCACGTTCGACACATCTATATTTATACTTAATAATAAAGAAGCAAAATTTCCATTATTTATTTATTTATTTTTTTAATATGGCCTGCTCTAACTAACTCTGTGAATATGCAAATTATCTATTTCTATTCGTCTTTCTATGACTCTCCTGTTTTATATATAATAACATACGTAGGCCTTCTTGAGGTAATCTGGATAGGCACGAATCAAAATCCTAATTCAACACGAGTCCTTAAGGTAATATAGATAGTTGAAATCCTAATCCAAATACAATTGATTATTGCTCGTAATATTGCCGGCCAAGCGCTCTCACACGTGCGCTAATTTTTCTTGGCCACATAGCGCCATGCATAGTTAGAAATCCTTTTCCACATATATTCTCGGAACCTAAGTAAGTTGAATAGAAATCCTAATCCGGATAGAAAAGAAAAAAAAAAGTAGAAATTAGACAATTATCTTATTATTTTTGGCCTTTTATTTTTGTTTTTCTACCTTTTCTTTCTCTGTTTTTTTTTCACGTCTCTTCTCTGCAACTAAAAAATTTATAACCCAATCGTTCACCGGCAGACGATCAATCGCTCGCTCGCTAACCTCTCCCGGCGTGCGATCGGATCACCCCCGCTCGGTGTCTCCCCGGCAACCGCCGCGATCTCCTCGTCCCGCGCCTCCCGGCTTCCCTCCCCAATCAGCGCGATCTCTCCCTCGCCAAAATCTGCGATCTCTCGGTCCCGTGTCTCCCGTCTCCCCTCCCCAATCAGTCACCGATAAAAAGGAAGGGTCATTCTCCACTCGCAAGTCGCAGTCCCAACGTGTGCCGCCCTCGCCGTTGCCCACGCTCTCGCCGCCGCCGCCAAGCCAAGAAGGAGAAGGACCGCGCCTGCCTTCGCCGAGGGAGAGACGACGAGGATCTCGCGCACGCCCTCCTCTTCATGGCCGCCGGCGAGAGGCCGTCGCAACCCGCTGCCAAGGGAGAGGCGAGGTCCCAGCCGGCGGATCGACGGCGGCTCCCTTGCCCCAGCCCGGGCACAACCCCAGCACCGGCGCCCCCGCTCTCAGGCTTCCAGAACGACCGCCCCATCCCCGGAGACCGACGTCCCGGACCGCCGCGGCCCCAGCGTTTGGTGAGTAGCTCCCCTCTGGTTCTCCCCTCCATTCTCTTCCTGTTAGCAATTTCTCGTCAGGTCACGCAGTTGCCCAGGTAGCTTCCCTGTTCAAGACCTCACTTTAGATAGTACAACATTCAGAGGTTCAGAGTTTTAAGGTAGTTGACATTCAGAGATGCAGAAAATTTAGGCAATGAAACGATGCACACAAACACTACATCAATATAGGTTGTGAGCAATTACAACGTGCATTTAGTGAATCGTAAGAATCAATATGGGGTCTTCTGTATATGCAGTTATTCATCTGCTCAGGCTGTTCAGCTGCTTACATCATTGGAACACTTCTTTCATGAAATATAACCTCTTTTGTGAACAGAAAATCTTTCATGAAAGTAAGAAATATAACCTATTTTGTGAACAGAAAATCTTGACAGAAAGTCTTTACTAAAGAAACAAATACTAAGTGTATTGGGCTAATGGCTACCAGAGTATATACAAAACCAATAAATGATCCAGGTTCTTTTTCGGTCATGACACATACAACTCTTTTCTGAATCCACTTCTCCTCTTCAGACTTCAAACTGTATTTATGACAATAGATCGTAGTCTTATCTGGTATATTTTTCTTTTCTGTTTGTAGGAGAACTATTTCAATTAGTGTTGCATGAGTCCTTGTTCTACAGTAAGCAAAGCCATATAAAGAAATGTTCCATCCTAATTAGTATGCTCATAGTATTAGTAGCAATTGCTGGTGACATGTATTTTGACCTTTGAAAAAATTCAGTAAAGACTCTGGGTAAAAAAAAATGTCAAACTTGATTATAATTGCCTTGCATTTATGCCATGGAAATTTTGACCAGTGTGTTTTCTTATCGAATAAATCACCATAATAGTTTGATCAGTTCAATAGGTTTATCCATATTTCATTGAATCGTTGTTCATAGTAGTTCAAGGTGAAAGTGAGATCTTTAGGTAATGGTGAAATGATATGGGCCTTTTGTTCAAGTGATGTTATTTCTCATAAAAATGTTCCATATGTTCTATGTGCAGAGTGTGCATACTGGTCCTTACAACATATTATGTGGCATGCTCTTTGCAGTAGTTCTTTTCCTCTCGACTAAATATGCATGGTGACTTATGGATCAGTTATAAATACATGGAATTTTATTTATATTGTGATGCCATCTAAATATTCAGTTTAAACTTTCAACAATATTAATGCTAGCTGAAGTTTCAATCCATGTTCCGCATTTTCTAGAGAACAATCCATAGGTCAGAAAAATGATGCAGCGGCACCTTTGCCATATAAATTTTTTTATTTTGTTGTGCTTCTTTTTCTTTAACACAATCTATCTGTTCAATCAATGCCTCCATTCACTGCTCACTGTCCGGCAATTGTTATGCAGAGACACAAACAAACGAAATCTAAAAGAGGAAAAGGATCTCAAATCATTATATATTTAGGACCACGTGCTCGACTAATGCTTGACTGGGGCAAACAATTATAAAATTTGCTTTCTTTACTTACAGATCCATTGCCTTCAGATTAGTATCCAACTATCCATTGCCTTCAGATTTCACTGGAAGGTTTCAAATTTGCTTTCTTTACCTGCAGATCCAGTAACCAGTTCGCTGCTGCCCACCTTCAGAAAGTCATCTACTCTGCACCCTGATTATCGCAAGGTTTTTTATATTGGCCGATTTATTTTCTAAGTTGCCAAACTGTGATATTACAACTTGTTCAAAACCTTAATTTTATTTAATCCCTGAGCCAGTATATTTTTAGTTATTATGTATAGGGTCAGAGGAGCAGGTTACCATGTGCCTTTGTGCTGTCAGATTTAGTTGCTTGTTTTCTTAATCTGGATCAGTTCTCTTAGTAAACAAAACAATGCTTAGTATTGGTATGCTACAACCCTGCTTAGGACTCTGATATTGACATGCTATAAACCCTCCTGTTTTCAACTTTCAACAGTAGTAAAGATTTTAGAATACTCAATCGCTTTGAGTTTCATATTGCATTGGCCATCAACTTTCAACCCTGCTTAGGAGTTCATTTTCTGAAGCACCAACCCGTGCTTAACTGTTTCTGAAGCCACTACGCAGTAGCAGATTCAGTTTGATGAGGTTCCGGTGCTTAAGAACTGCTTGTGTACTTGAAATCAGATTTATCTATAGAAAAAACATTGAACCGACGCACGATGTCCACCCTGGCTTCGTGCAATTGTCCCCCACAATGTGTACCTGTTGCAGCGCACGGGCATTTACTAGTGAATGTTCAAATTTCTCTTAGGAGCAAGAGAGAGTTGTCTGTCACGCACACGGTTACCGTACTGAGTCCTCATCCATCTTGCACAGGAGTACCATCCATTATCTATATATGCTATTTCTTCTCCAATTTATTTTTCTATTCGGAGGTCTTTTGCTAATTTTGTTGTCCTTTTTTCTCTCGATCCAAACCTGTTCAACTAAATGTAAATAAAAAATAAAAAATGATACATGAATAATAATATATTAACAATGAAAAATCTAATCCTACGCGCTCCCATCAGAGCAAAGCTCAGATACAACACGTATACGCACGAAGTAATAAATCAAACAGAAAACCACCTATTAGTTTGTGAATCGAACACTTTCCCATCTTTCTAATAATCCTAAAATATGTCACGCAAGCAGCGCGCGACCAAGGCGGCGTGCAAGTCAACCCCGACCACTAGCAGCGTGAAGAACCATAGCTTCCGCCGGGCCCCGTCGCGCTTCGGGAGATTCGCAAGCTCCAGAAGAGAAGAGCACAGAGTTGATCATCTGCAAGCTCCCCTTTCAGCGCCACGTCTGTGAGATTCGTCCCACTTCAACAGCGTCCCGGGCGGTCTCCTCCGCGAGCGACCCCCGCAGCGGGCGGTCGCTGCTTGGGGCGGCGCAGGAGAGATCAGCCGCGGGCCGGCCTGGAGAGCTCCGTCGCGAGTGGCTGGACATTCGCGGCGGGTGGAGCAGTCGGGCTGCTGGGCGGTTGCGTCCTTTGCGGTGAGCAGAACAGGTGCTCTTCGGTGACCGGAGCAGCTCTTCGGTGACCGGAGCAAAGCAGGCGACAACGACCATGGCGGTGGCTTTTGTGGATGACATTAGCTTCTGTTGATGAACGAGCTTAGTCCCACTTAGCGCGACCGTGTAAAAGAAGAGGCAGATTTGTTGTATGACTAAGAAAGACGACAAATATTGAGCCATCGTGAACGAAGCTGCTAGAACTACCCGTAGTTGACTACTCTTGTGAAGGTGAATGACTAAGACTAAATAATGTGTTTGTAGGTGCATCAAGGATGTCAATACATATTATCATCTAGGATATTGATATATATTGTCATCGACGGATGTAAAGATAAAAAAACTATGAGAAAGATGTTTTAACATTATAAGAGTGAAAATAAAAACTTCAGCAGTACTTTTTAGCTAACGAACTCTTACACCAAATCGACATAAGCATTAGCAAATTTTAGCGAAGCCAAACGAATAGCTACCGTTGCAACGCACGGTAATTTTTTTTTTCAGTTAATTCCCCCAGGGACAACACGGCCAGGCCCGCACGGACTAGCATCTTCGACGCCGCCTTCCAAGTAGCCGCCACCGACCACCCCGACGCCCTCCGCGCGCGCCGCGACTCCATCGCCGAGCGACTCGACCCCGCGCTTATCGTGCTTCCTGCACCGGAGGCGCCAGGGCACCCCACCCCGGGCCAACCGCCGCTCCTCCTCCCCGAGGCCGCCTGCAGTGCCCAGCCTCTGCAGCTCCGACCACGCCGAGGTTGTCAACAACGACGGCGGCGCTTCGCCGCGAAACAAGAGCGATAACAACATGGTCGCCGAGGCGTTCCGTGTCAAGGCGGCTCTCTCCGATGCCCAAGAGAAGGTTCCTCCATTGCTTCCCTGTTTGTTGATTCTGTTTCTGATTTGTTGATGTTGGCATTAACCGCTTCTGATCCATTTTGCTGTGTGTTCGACTCTTCTGCAGTCAGAGGCCGAGTTGCTAGAGGTTCTAGGGAGGCTGGGGCAGCTGGAATTCATGGCGGACACCATCAGGGTGAGCCGTGATGAAAGTGAAACTGTCGCTGCATGTGCTTGATGAACTCTTATTTGTGCCTTTGTTCATATCTCTCGAATCACTTATATAGGCTACTGAGATTGGAATGGCTGTCAAACCTCTGCGAAAGCATGGCTCGAAACAGATTCGGCAAATTGGCAAATTGAGGAACAGTTTGAGATTTCAATCAAGCTTGGTCTCCCCAAGTTTGAGATTTAACTGTTACATTCTTGTTTGTGTTGATTTTCCATAGTGGTCATAAGAAATAGATGAAGTACGTCTTCGGTTTCTCTCCACTTTGTTGATGTGTTGGCTTCTAGGCTGTACTCCAATTAATCATATATCCATGAACACCCTCGCTGAAACTAGTTGGTGAGTTGAAATTTTTATTTGATTATGTGCAGATATTGGTGTAGACAAGTGCTGCTGGTATCTTTCTACTTCGGCAAAATTAGGACAATTCAGTTGGAGTATAGTGCTACCAAAAAAAAAGTTGGAGTATAGTGATGCTAAAGGAAGCATCTTGTAAGCTGCCCAGAATGCACCCACTTTGGCTCAAGGATTTCATATTCAGTGCCACAAATGGGCTATAATTGTAATTTCTAAGGTTCCTGTTAGGAGAGAGAGCAGAAATTCTCCACACTGGCGACTCTCAAAGATTTCCCTTGCTGATATTTGCCAAAAGGTTGATGTTAGACTCCGAGAATCCTGTTGCTGATTCTGAAAGCATGCTGATAAGTAATAAGGCCATCAGGAATGGGGCGATTGATGCCACCATTGATCATGTCATCAAGTTGCTAACAGTTGGACGGTATCTAAGAAGACTTGTGATGTCTACTCGACAAATGAGGCACAACTCCAGGATTGCATTTTGCTTGGGCATGCACAATGAGTCAGACAAGGCCCTGATAGTCTGAGATTCCCCCTCCAAACACTCACAAGGAAAAGAAAAGCGCTGAGAAGAGGCACAAGAGGCTCCAGCAGGAGGAAGAACTAGCAAAGCACATGGCTGAGAAGGAAGGTATAGTAAATATTCTCTATTTCGAAAAAAATCAAATTATAACAATTGTTAACAAAATTAAGTGGTGTCATATGTGTTTTTGTTGAACTTTATGTTTACATATTCCCAGATATTTGCCTCCTTAATCATAGACATATTAATTTAGTTTTATAGAAGTAACCCTGCTGTACTCCAGATAATTACATAATATGATGCTTCTCTCTTAATTTTGGCATCCAGCATTTAGCAGAAGGAATTTTGCAAAATAAGTTAAAAACTGATAATACATGTTCATTTGGCTATGCATAAACGAATCTAATGGACAATGCAAACTAATGAAGTATGCCCTATTCTCCTCAAAGAGAAGCGGATATCTTAAACTGATTTTAAAGCCTATAATTAGTATTAACATTATTAATATTTTACATGAGTAGTCATCTATCTATTCGGCTACCACACTAATTGGGCCGAGAGCCAATGAATTCTATTCTATTTTTCCAGACTGAACAAGAACAAGACGCTATAGCAATCTTTATCAGCTCGTGTATCATATGCCTGCCATTGGTATATTGATTGGAAATTTTTTACAATGGTTGAGGGGAATTTCGACGGGTCACGACGAGCGATCCGACAGCTAGGAACGTAGAGGCGTTGAGAGGCATCAATGAGGGAGGCGTTAGATGTGTCTATGGTCAATGGGCCCATATGCACCACAACGCCTCCCAAATTGAGGGGATTAGGACTCCAAATAATGGAGTGGTAATTCTTTTTTCATAGTTCTTTTATTTAATCAAGGGTAAAACGGTAAATCCATAATTGTAAAATAATGTTTTGAGTAGTATAGTTAGGGTGTATGATTCAAGTACTATAGTTAGATGAAAATATTCTTCTTAATTTTTTTAAAAAAATCTTCTTCTAGGGTTCCACCCGCCGCCGTCCACCTGTCGCCCCAACCGCGCGCCGCCATCCGCCCGTCGCTGCATCCGTGCACCGCCGTCCAACCGCTTCTGTCCGCCGCCATCCTCCAGGTAGGGCCAGGGCGAGGGCAGGGCGGCGGCGGCGGCCCGACATCACGGAGTCTCTGCAGAGATCTCACTCCACGGGTGCTGGGTGCCATGGGATTGCAGCCTTGCGTGAAGGAGGAAGTGATGAAGGCAGGCGGCAGAGGCGAGTTTGACGGCGGCGCCGCTCTGGTGACTTGGTGCGTGCATAGGTCTGCCCATTCATCTCCAAATCCACCACTCCCCTGCTGTCCATGCTCGCAATTGAATTCTATTGAAGTTTTGCATCTGAAAGTTGGTAAAATTTTGATCAACCAGAGTAGATAGATAAAGAAATTCGTGATCATGATACTCGGCGTTGCTAGCCGATCGAGTGGCACCTCATGCGATTGGATTTTGTCATATGGCCTGTGTAGGGTGTGTCAAATGCTATCGACAAGTTGCTGCAAAAAATGTGATATTTTCTATGATGAGCAGATATGATGCTCTAGCAAGTAGCAATTCTGATTCATTGTCTAGCTAGCATTAATGTGATATTTTTGGTTTTAAACTGGAGTACTGTACATACTTCAGGTTTCGGCTATCTGTGAACTGCTAATTCATTTTATCAGTTAAGCTGTACATATACTGTATTCATTTATGGTTATATGTTTTTGGTGGGTTGATGTTGTACTGCTTATTCCAGCCATCTGCGTCAACCATTTTAATGTACATTCAGCCTGATTGCATTTGTTGCTTTAGTTGTGCATTAATGCCCTTTCAGTGTGGATCTGTTGGTTTTTGCTCATGTCTGTTAGTAAGTCCAACTGTTTAGTGACATAATCTGAAGACATACATAGTATTCTCCATCTAGAGTTTAAGAACCCAAGTGACAGTAATCTGAGGAAAGTAGTTTGCCTAGTGTGATTGAGACATTATTCTGAAGCATTCCCAATTCCCCAACACAGTGAATGGCACGTGAGCATTTTGTAAGTTCTCAAAGTTTGAAACTTCCCAATGCAGTTATCTCCATTAGAGAAAGCAACACTAATTTTTAGTGCTCTAGCGTCCATCTCACGTTATGCAACTTTTAAGATTGTCAGTTCTTAGTAGTAACCCTTGTAGTTGTTACTTTAGCTGGGTCCTTTTGTGTGTCGAGTTGCATGCTCTTCAGTACCATGCATATAGTTTCTCACTTTATTGTATCAGCTTCACTTCTGCTTTGTAATGAAGCAAGTATCTCTGCATGTTTGATGCTGCAAACTAATCTGAAAAAAACTTTGGGTGAATGCCTGCATGCAGCTGCTGGCCTGTTCCTGGGAGTGGTGACCGGCAAGCTGATCGGGCTGGCCACGGAGAGCGGGCTGTTCACCGGCACCGGGACTGGCACCATCACCAGCACACTCGTCTCCATTGAGGTCGTCGACTCCATCCGGCTGTGTTAAAGCACTTAGAAGTCACCACTGAACAATGTATATGGAGGAGTACTTCATTTTTAGCTAATTTTTTAAGTGATAATGATGATACGGAGTCTGTCGCTGCTTAAATAAGTCAAATAGAAAAAAAAAGGTAGAAGTTAACACCGTTTTTTTAAAACTTATGGTGTTAACCGCGGTTCAAACTTTTATTTGACTATGGCCATTTTTTAAAACTTATGGTGTTAACTGTAATTAGTGCGATTTTTCGCATCCGGGTGCACAAAGCAACAGCGTGATGAATAATTTGAAAACCTTTTTATTTTTACTAGCCACTGCTCTCATGTCTTGTTCGAATTAACTTATAGTTGCTATGTGAAAACAAGTCAACCAACCACTCTCACATCTTGTCCAGATGAACTAACAGCCACCACTTGATAACTAGTTAATCAACCACTCCCCGGTATACACAATAAAACAAGGATCAAGACTATATTAGTGGTTAATTGGTGACTTGTGGCAGAACCGTTAAGTTATATGGTCCCATGTGTCTGTCATTGTCTTTAAGACTTCTGACTGCTGCACATGGGAGTCAGACAACTCCGGTATTTTGTCGGATGTCCTCGGGGAACCCTGAATCATCCACGATTTTATTTCCGAGCAGGATACATTACATAAACATTGCAGTAATACAACAGTTATACAAATATACAATTATATTACATCGGAGTAAGTAGCGGAAGTCTTACAAACCATAAGTTTTACAATCATTTATTTAGTTATTACAAACCATAAGTTTTAGCCATCAAGGTAGTGGGGTAGCAAAACAGGTACCACTTATATTACATCACGCAAAAGAGAGTCACCCTGCCCAAGGGTGCATGACAACGTCTACTGCTGGGACTCTTCCTCCTAAACCGTCATGCAGCAGGGGCAAAAGCCTAGCTGCTTATGAGGCTCACCTACAACAAGGGTTTAACAAATCCTGAGTACAAAGGTACTCAACAAGACTTAACCGACGAAAATGAAAGGCTCCAAGGATATGCAAGCTTAAGGGGAATCAAGGTAAGTCTAAAGCAAGAATCAAGATTAACTTTTGCAGAAAAGCTTACTAAAGATTGATCCTTACTTTTAAGGTTTTAGCTCAAGTTAATAGTTATAAATATCCAATTTGCACCTATTCTAATTCATTCACTTTAGTAACCAAACTATCTCATGGGCATAACACTAATGTTTTAGTTATTAAACTACGAGGATCGGGTCTCCATCTCCAAGAAGCATGGCGATTCGAATCGATTAGGCCCAGCTGGGGTTTCCTTGCCACACGACATATGCAGGTCCAGGTCTAGTCCCGAACCTACATATATCAACCCTCACTCGGATCCTCCAAGATGTGAACCGGTCTGCACTACCCGAGAGCACAGTACTCCCACCTCCCTGTGCCACTCCTAGTGGATCCACAGGATGTGTACATGCTACTCTCACCATCTTCCACGCCCAGTGCACAGTTGTTTTTCACGTAATGAAATAGCCGGGATATTAGGCTTACCGGAGTATGTGGCCAGTACTACAAAGTCTCGACCACACGGTGGCCTACAATAGTACGTCCTCAATTGACATAGACGGAACAAGTACGACAGGCAACCCTGTCGACTCAACCACCAGAGACATAACCCATGTTCGTCCGGTTTCAAGTTAAAGCATTTTCATTATTAAACTCTTAGGACAATTCCTGAGTAAAGAACAATTGTGAATGATGAAATCACCACTCGACTCTTATCAACTAAGCAAGGCTAAGCATGACTAACTTATCATACTAACAAGGGTAACAAGGAACGGTATAAGAAAGACAAGGTAGGCATGCAGCAATTGGTATTCACCAAAACATATCTCACTTAATGCAACTAGATATAAGACTTATTTGAATAACGTTTAAAACACAAGGAATGGTTGTATGCTCTAGGGCTTGCCTGTGGTGTTGAGGTTGTCACACTCCTCGGATGTTCCACAGATATTAACCCCCACCTCCTCTGAGTGGAAAACCCGCTCAGGAGCTTGCTCAACTAACGGGTCACCACTTTCGTTCACTATATGTAATTAAAGGATGCATGCTTCAGAATGATGATACACTAACATATATGAGAGGTGTAAACATGGATTTAAAGGACTAATTTAAGATTTATTTACTTGAGTACAACTTTCCTTCACGATTAAGTTTGATTAATTACTCACCAAACAATATGAATATTTATTATTTATCAAGTTTAAATTATGACAATCAATCATGAAATAGAGTTGCCAAGGAACAACAGGGGGTTTTGTGTTCCAAGGTCTTCAATCAATCCAAAATCTCACTTTTAGCCATTTTTATGATTATCCTCCTATTTTGGTATTTATTAATTAATAAAATAAGCATGGAATTAAGTGGCTAATTAAAAATTATCAAAATAGTACCAAACTTTTTGTGGATCTAGATTATTCCACATAACATTTACACAAAATGTTTCTTGATTAAAGGATTGTTATTTTAGCCTATAAAAATCAAAGAAGGTCCATTTATTAATTAAAAGAGGTAATTTTCAAGCATAGTAAAAGTACTAAAATGCTCATTTCATATTTTTCCTAGCTAGAGTATATGATAACAAGGCTACACAAAAATTTTCATGTTTTTTATCAGCTCAGATTATTTAATTACGAATTTAGCAAGAAACTACATATTTTATTATTTTCTAAAAAAGATAAACATAATAAAACTTTTCTCACTCAACTCCCTCTTACCCCCCTCACTAACAGCGGGCGCTAGGGTCAAACTTACCCCTTCCGTCCTTGATCGCGGCTCGCCGAACTTTGACCGGCAGGTTCTCGCCGCCGGTGAGGTCGCCGGCGACGAGGCTAGCACCTACGTGACCATGGTGAGCAGGGCATCCAACAGTGGTGGTAATCGAGCATCTAGGGTTTTGCAAGGAGCTCACTGTCGGCGATGGCTGTGTGGTAGTACTTTGGCATGGCGGAGGCGTTTGCCAGCGTGGTCATCGGCGACGAAAAGAGCTTCTACACACTCGGGCTAACCTTGCGAGTCGATCAGGGGTACCAAACGATTGAACTAACTACTATGGCGAGCTTGACCATGACTATGGCAGCTCGGCGACTATTGGTATTTTTAAATGCACACAGATAAATCCGTAAGTGCACAGATACCATTGTAGCTTTCACCCAGGAGTATTCTAGAAGTATCGTATTTATCCACAGGGAAACAATGGTTAAAGTAGTTGATAGTTCACTATCATGTATCTACTAACTAGTATACTACTAAACTAAAGTGGGGGGGTAAGTGTTGTTTATTATAAAAGTTATGAATAATAACACACATAAGAGAATTCCATAAATGAGCAGTCTAGCTAAGTTGAGAGGACAACGATTAAGTTCAAGGTTCCTAAATACTTCTCTATTACTTTGGTTTTATAGGGTAGAACTAACTTATGGGTAAATATAGCGATCATACATAATAGCACTTTGGGACATCGGAACACTAGCCATAGAAAGGGATAAGAAAAGGACTAGGAAGCTCCGACTATGGTCCTACAAACACCAACCCGGATGTGGAGGACTATGTCAACCGTCAGGGTTGTCACCACCTAGGCTACCACAACTATCCATGGGGTTGGGTGCAATCTCATGTAACTCATAGTCTAGACACTGCATCTACACTATTAATTACTACTCTAATCACATATAATAACTAGAGCACTCGATGCGAGCGAAGATCCCATGCTAAGATATGATAACTATACTAATACACATGAAAGGCATAAAAGAGAATAGAGAAGATAACTATATTAAAGCATAAGTCTTGCAAAGTTAAGATACAAAATATACCCGACCTCCGAAGATTTCTCCAGAACCTAAGCATGGCTCAACTCTCCCTAACTCTCGACTAGAGCTATTCTACTTCTACATCTTGAGAGCTGGCTCTGATCCTGATGAGGAGGATATGAATTAGGGTTTTAGGATGGCCTCCAGGGAGGGGGGTAGGGGCTTCTATATATAGGCCTAAGGTGGAGTAGGGGGCAAGGAATCGAGGTGGAGTAGAGGGCAAGGAGTCACCATGTCATCGATCCGCATCAAGTCCATCGATCACCGTTGGATGAACCAACCTAAAACCGCCTTAAAATCAATGGTGTAGATCATAGAAAGCAGTACGAGGTGGCGGAGGGCGAGCGGGCTCTGTGATAGGCTGGCCGGCCTATGGGCTAGGCCGGCTATCCCACTTTCATGCCTGTTTGGCCCAAGCTTCGGCGTGGTGTCTTCTAGAACCTTCTAGAGTTGTCTTTTGCTGTTTTCATGAGTTGAATCACTTGTTGTCGTTGGTTTGCTTTTTTGGAGTGTATGACAGTGGTCCCGAGAGCTATTTTCTGGATAAATCCTCCCGCATACAAATATTTACCAAAATTCATGGAATGCATTAGTTTAAACCCCTATATATGTTTGGTGATGGAATTAAGTACATATGCAGGATATTTTGACGGTTTATAATTCATGTTAACGACCGTCAACAAGCTCCCCCACACTTAACCTTTGCTAGTCCCTAAGCAAGCCAAACTTAGTAATAGATCAAGAGTTGCTACAATGTTTTCATGCCTCAAAAGTACATAGGTGTTCAATAAAAAATTCTCCTCCAAATTAGAATAAAATGATCTGATTTGCAAACTTACCCATATTACCTTCAGCCATGGGGCTTCTTAGCCTTCACTTGGGTCTTAAGCAATTGAAAGATAGAATGATCGAGTCAAGCACTATGTCTCAACTTCTTTGTTCTATCATTGTTCTAGAGTTTTTATAAAGTTTTCAAAATAAAACTCAAAGATTCTATTGTATGACACTCTCAGTCTCTCAATATATGTGGTATTTGTGGATCCTCATCAAGGCAATAAAGATGTTATGCCTTTTCTCTTCCTACCACTAAGGCTTATGTGGAGTTCATAGGTAGGGAAAAGGCTAGAGCATACTTGCAATGCATATATTGTAAAGTCAAACAATAGATCCAAAGAGAAGTTGAGTCATACAATCAAATCAAGATGTGCATGTGTGTGGATATATGTGGTGGATATATATGGTGGCTAACCTATAATTCTACTTTGCTCCTTGAAAACATATCTCTTTTTTAAACTTGGAAAGCATTTGCTAGAGAATCAGGGGCTATCTTATTCATCTCTCTTTCTTTTTTTAGGCGGGCATCTGAGTACCATTGTTTTAAATATCTCAGACACTTTTGTGTCCATTTTTTCTACTTCTTTTTTTCCTTTTTTTATGAATAACTTCTGCATAGCCCTATGTCTCTTTTCTACAACAAAACTTTTGAGAGATAGCAACAAGAACTTGGAGCATTATTTGGTGGATGGAAAACCTATCAAGCATGTTTTTGTGTTCACTCCCAGTGTAGGAGTAAAATATTTTTAGGTGGATCTAGATGAAGGCATGTTTCTGCGCCTACCCCTAGTGTAGGAGTAGTGCATATATATGGGTGGTGTGTATCGTGATCTTGATTTTAAGAGCATGACAAATCTCTTATAAGGGTCAACAAAGCTTGACAAAACTCAATGCAAAAGTAAGCAACATATATGTGGAAGTTTTCCTAGCCTAAATAACATGTGTGGCTCTGGTGGGAATTCAAGCTTTGTCATACAGGAACTCATCATGTAGCATTTTTGTGTTTTTAAAAGATAAATCTCTAGAACTTTGGTGTCACTTGGAACAAGATAACCAGCAGCTCAGACCTTCTCATATCATATCCGTCAATTACCTAGACTTAGATTAAGCATATGGCTACCCACGAGTTTCAAGTTCAGAGTAAATCCTTATATCAAAACAATCTTATCCAAAACTTCGGGAGAATTCAAGTCTGAAAACTAGGTAGTTGAAAGGAATTACAATAGAGAAACTATTCATTATTTCCATTTTTAGAGATTATCTTCAGAGTCCTCTTTTATTTATTTAGCTCTTAAAAGAAATTAAAGCAAACTAGACACACTCTTTTATTTTGTTTCATTTTTAGTTCATGCCATTATAACTATATATATTTCTATAAAGATAACTTTTTATTTTGTTTTAGTTATTCATCTTTCTTTTAGATATATAAAGCGAACTAAGAATAGTAAAAATGATAAGGGAAAAGAGATACTTAGCTGGATACACGGGGCATGCTCCTCCCCAAGCTAGTTGTTGACGTGGTTGCTCAACGAGGTGGCCGAATGTGGAGGTGCTAGAACTAGATCCTCCAATTTTGATTTTGTTGTTGCTGTTGTTGTTGGAGGCTGGCCATCTCTTGTCCCATGCTTATCTGCCATTATGTGTGATTGTGTAACATACTTTGTATGGCAACATTTGTCTCTTCAATGGTTGCGAGTCCATTGTCGAAGCGGGTGGAAGGCCTCCTAAGAGTCATAATACCCTCATCCAAAGAAAGACATGTGTCCTCCCTGATGCCCACTTGAGGTTGCTTCATGATCTTGCCCTTGGTAGCTGTGGAAGTGCATTGTACCTCAGTTTGCTCTTGAAGATGAGGATTCTTGTGGTGAACGCCTCCATTAGTGGTGCTTCCGATGGTGGTGCCACCTTCTTCTGCCAAATTCGTCTTGGTTTTAAATTTGATTTTGGTTTGACAGGTTATTTTTCTTGACTTGTTCTCCCTCCATGTTCAGGCATTAGTAGTGGAAACTGGGTGACATCTTGTGTGCATCATTAATGCTAGTTCAGAACTTTACTTGTAAAATTTGGTGGATCAACTCCCCCACACTTCGCTCAAAGTGTGTTCTGCTCATAAAGACAAGGTAGAGATCAAGTGCATGGGTTCTGTTGGTGGGAAGACACCAACAGAACCAAAACTTTATTTATTATTATTTCTAGCCTAGGCACATTGAATCATGTTAAAGTTATGTTATGTGCATTCATTCTTACAACATGGGTGATAAGATCAGAAGGATGAGGATTAATGTGGCATTTGAATACATTTGTCAATAAGAGTGGAGTTGCTTAACCTATGGAAGGACTGTCTATAATGTATCAACCTTACATGATTATGACTATCATCTTCCAAAGATAAGATATGCAATATTTTAGCTCATTTGATTAAGACTATGAGATCAAGAAAGTGGTGCTATGAACAAGCTTAAGGAACAAGACTATGTTGAGTTAATCAGGTTGGATCAAGCAAAGTTTGTAACTCAAATATGTTTGTTTCTTCATTTATGTGAATACCAAGATCAAAGGGAAAGCTTTCTAAATAATGACCACTTACCTTAAGATGTTACCTTCATCATTGGAGCGTGATGACACCATGTGACGAATGTAGATGACTGTGGTGATCCTTTCTTCATGCTTTGAAGCTTTCCTTGCTTGAGCTGTTCATGAGCATCTTGTCTCCTATATCGCACTCCTTTCTCATTCCTTTTATGATGTCCATCCTTTTCTATCCTTTCTTTTGTGGATCTTAGCATTTTGTTTAGGACCTTCTGCTCCATTCATTGTTTCATTCCTACAAAAGATTAGTGGACAACATATACCCGAAGGGATGTACAAATAATTTGAAACAAGGATAGTGTTGTCATAGAGCTAAAGGTCATCTTCTATGCTACAACAGAATTGGTTTTAACATTTTAATTAGCATAGAATCTTTATCCCATGTTTTAAATAATGTGCCTCAATTGTTGCAAAAACTTCTTCTCGCAAGGATTGATTTTAATTTATATCTTAAGTTTGATTTTCATATATGAAATTTGTAAACATATTCAAACTTGTAGAAACAAAGCAATATTGAGCAGAGGGATTGCAAACCAGCGTGTTCAGAGCGACAAGAGCCTAGGAGAAAGAAGAGCAGGGTTGTATCTACTGTAGAAAAGTCAGCCTTCCTCCCCCTCACTTGGACCTTTACGTCACTTGACACTGTCGGTGAGAACTCATGGTTTTAGGTCCATTGAGCAGGACCTCTCCCTTGCTTTTAGCTTTTCTTTGCACCATCTGATCCTAGAGATGAGGATGCAGATAGTTGCATGCTCTTCTTCTATCAACCCTTCTTGATTTTTGTTGATTCTTGGTTGATGAGTTGGGGTTCATTAGAGATGCAAAGTCAAGTTTCTCCTTGATTGTCTAACAATGTGGTGGAGAGTTCTTCTTCTTTGTTTGTTAGCGATACGCTAGCCATCTTGATGGTCAAAGAAGGAACCTCATTGGTACTTGCATGAAAGCTTCATCTCCAATTACTAAGGGGTGTCGTCTCACGTCCATGGTCATTTGTGGCCTTACGAGACACCATCAACAGACCTCATTGATTACCGATGCTTGTTGACACAATGATGCACGCCATGATGTAGTGGCATCTTGTTGTCAATGAGCGAGCTGGTCCCTTCAAAGATAATGAAAGAAGGCATATTCTGGCTAATACAAGGTGGGTTTCATCCTGCTTCTCATCAGCATCCTAGCTTGAGTCTTGGAAAAGCTTAATGCTAGGTTGTCTTTGATGTTGCTCATAGCCTGTCGATATGTTCATCCACTTCTACAGCTATAGTGGTGATTTCTAGATTTGCAGGTTCATACCATGAACAGGCATAGCTTATACACATTTTTTGCAAAACATTAGTGGACATATACCCAAGGGAATAAAATAAATTTGCATTATGGGTTGTTGTCCATAACTTTTGTAGTTTTTCCTCTATGCTAATGAAAGGATAGTTTTAGGATTGCTTTAGCATAGATTTTTTTTATTAACAAACTTTATGTGTTGGCTACGTTCTAGCTTGGTTCAAGGCTTAAGATAACTTGCAACAAAGATAAGTGAATAAACCTTAATACTCGCATTTCTTCCTTCCTTGAAGAATGAGCTGGGTCTTCTTTGTGCAAAGTTTTTGGAATTCATATGCCTTGCTTCATCTCAGGTGTGAATTTATCTTAGGACTTCCCCAATTTTAGTTTAAGAGTTTTCTACAAGGGTTATTCCAACAAAATAACCAGTATCTACTACAACAAGCTTTACTTCAATAACCAAACAAAACTCCATGTCTAATTTGATTAAGGAAGGCATTTAACCTAAGCACCACACTTAATTTAAAAGCCTTCGGAAATAAGGTCACAAACCTCTTGATTTAAACTAAGCACCATGCTTACTTTAAAAGATGATAAAGATACTTCCAAACCTAAACATACTATAGTAAACAAAAGGTAATATTAAAGCATTATAGAGATTTATTCAAATAGAGATGAAAGAGCATGATCATGGAGAGAGATTTTTTTAATAAAAGATGCAAGTGGCATGAATGTATGGAAGGAACTAAACATGATGTGGATTTGATATGAGAAAATTTAAACTAAACAGAGTGGATGCATGGATTATTCAAAGTAAATGTGCAATGGAATGCAAAAATTTAGAGATAACTACTCATTAAGTTTAAAGTCCATGAGCAAGACTATCTCACCTTTCTCGATCATACTTACCATGACTCACATGATGGAATTTGTGAGTAGTGCAGCGTCTGTATTCGTCACTTGAGATGTGATTATCGACCTTTTTCTCCAATCTACACATGGTTAGAATAATATATATATGTTTATACAAACCTGTGAGATAGCAGGGTTCCAATGTTAATGGATCTTGAATGTTCAGACACCCTGGGTTCTTCAATGTTTCTTCTTTCTTTGTTGAAACTTGCCGAAAGGTCGCAATAGCGTCTGCTGTCCTGTCTTTTCCACAATTCAATAGAATAGGGGTAATCCCACAAAAGCTAGTTATAATTAGATTAGCAGATATCAAGCTAGTATCAAAATCTTTACACCAATTATTTCCCCGGCAACGGTGCCTATTTTTAAACGCACACAGATAAATCCACAAGCGCATGGATACTATTGTAACTTTCACCCAGGAGTATTCCATAGTATTGTATTTATCCATAGGGAAACAATGGTTAAAGAAGTTGATAGTTCACTATCATGTATCTACTAACTAAACTAAAGTGGGGGTAAGTGTTGTTTATGATAACATTTATGAATAATAACACACATAAGAGAATTTCAGAAATGAGCTATCTAGCTAAGTTGAGAGGACAACGGTTAAGTTCAAGGTTCTTAAATACTTCTCTATTACTTTAGTTATATAGGGTAGAACTAACTCATGGGTAAATATAGCAATCACACACAATAGCACTTTGGGACATCAGAACATTAGCCACAGAAAGGGATGAGAAAAGGACTAGGAAGCTCTGACTATGGTCCTACAAACACCAACCCGAACGTGGTGGACTACATCGGCCATCAAGGCTGTCACCACCTGGGCTACCACAACTATCCACGGGGTTAGCTACAATCTCAGGTAACTCATAGTCTAGACACCACGTCTACACTATTAATTACTACTCCAATCACATATAATAACTAGAGCACTTGATGCGAGCGAAGATCCCATGCTAAGATATGATAACCGTACTTACCATACACATGAAAAGGCATAAAAGTGAATAGAGAAGATAACTATATTAAGCATAAGTCATGCAAAGGTAAGATACAAAAATATACCCGACCTCCAAAGATTTCTCCACAACCTGAGCATGGCTCAACTCTCCCTAACTTTCAACTAGAGCTATTCTACTTCAACATCTTAAGAGCTGGCTCTGATCCTGATGAGGAGGATATGAATTAGGGTTTCAGGACGGCCTCTAGGGAGGGGGGTAGGGGCTACTATATATAGGCTTGAGGTGGAGTAGGGGTGGAAGGCCCTAATGGCTAGAGGGGGGGGGGGTGAATAGCCTATTAAAAATTTCTATAACAACACTTAACAAACCGGTTAGACAAATATGAGGCGAAGCGAGTGTTGCGCTAGCCTACAAAAATTGCAAGACACCTACCACAATTCTAGTTTCTATAGTCTCTATCCACACAATGGCTATGGCACTACACTAAATTAGTGTGTTCTCAAAAGCTAACTAAAGAGCCACACTAACCAAACTAACAAGCTCTCACGACTAGCTACACTAAAGAGCTTGACAACTAGTTTACGGTAATGTAAAGAGAGAGAGAGCAAGATGGTTATACTGTCGAGTGGAGGAATGAACCAATCAATCACAAGAATGAATACCAATCACCTCGGAATCAAATAATGAACATAAAGATTTTTTTATCGAGGTTCACTTGCTTGCCGGCAAGCTAGTCCTCGTTGTGGCAATTCACTCACTTGGAGGTTCATGCGCTAATTGGCATCACACGCCAAACCCTCAAAAGGATGTCGCACAACCAACACAACATGAGAATCACATAAGCCACAAGCAATTTACTAGAGTACCTTTTGGCTCTCTGCCGAGGAAAGGTCAAGAACCCCTTACAATCACCATGATCAGAGCCAGAGATAATCACCAATCTCCACTCGATGATCCTCACTGCTCCAAGCTATCTAGGTGGTGGCAACCACCAAGACTAACAAGCGAATCTTGCAGTGAAACACGAATACAAAGTGCCTCTAGATGCAAACACTCAAGCAATGCACTTGAATTCACTCTCAATCTCATAAAGATGATGAATCTATGATGGAGATGAGTGGGAGGGCTTTGGCTAAGCTCATAAGGTTGCTATGTCAATGTAAATGGCCAAGAGAGTGAGCTAGAGCCGATCATGGGGCTTAAATAGAAGCTCCCACAGAATAGAGTTGTTGTACCCCTTCACTGGGCATAACTCAGGGTGACCGGACGCTCTGGTCAGATTGACCGGATGCACCCTGCCAGCATCTGGTCAATGGATGGCAGCCACATCATCCCTCTCTTCAAATACTGAGCACCCGATCCCAACGGTCAAGTGATGACCGGACACAGCACAGTGCCACGACCGGACACAGGACCCCAGCGTCTGATCACTTCTAGTAAGGTTCCAGCTGTGATCGGACACGTTCGGTCATGCCCGACCGGACTCACCTAGCGTCTGGTCACTCACTGTCTCCTCTGTGCGCTGCCATGTTAGCAGGACCGGATGCACCCCGTCAGCGTCCGGTCATGAAGTGACCCAGCATCCGGTCGAAGACCATCGCTAGCGTCTTCACTACTTCCACTAACCGGACGCTCCGGTCCAGTTGAGACCAGCGTCCAGTGCACTCTGTGAAACCCTGTCTTTTCTATACAGGGCGCTGGTGGCACCGTCGGACTGTCCACACTCTACGGGTGGACACTCCATCGGTGAAGTTTCTTACCCTTGCTCTCAAGTGCTAAACACGATGTGTATCACCTTTGTGCATGTGTGTTAGCATATTTTCACAAACATTTTCAAGGGTGTTAGCACTCCACTAGATACTAAATGCATATACAATGAGTTAGAGCATCTAGTGGCACTTTGATAACCGCATTTCGATACGAGTTTCACTCCTCTTAATAGTACGTCTATCAAACCTAAATGTGATCACACTCGCTAAGTGTCTTGATCACCGAAACGAAAAGGCTCCTTCCACTTATACCTTTGCCTTGAGCCTTTTGTTTTTCTTTTACTTCTTTTCCAAGTCTAAGCACTTGATCATCACCATGGCAACACCATCATCATGTCATGATCTTCATTTGCTTCACCGCTTGGAGTAGTGCTACCTATCTCATAATCACTTTGATAAACTAGGTTAGCACTTAGGGTTTCATCAATTCATCAAAACCAAACTAGAGCTTTCAGGGGGCAAGGAATCGAGGTGGAGTAGGTGGCAAGGAATCGCCACATCATCGATCCACATCAAATGCCTCGATCACTGTTGGATGAACCGACCTAAAACTGCCTTAAAATCAATGGTATAGATCGTAGGAAGCAGTACGAGGCGGCGGAGGGTGAGCGGGCTCTATGACAGGCCAGCCCAGCCTATGGGCTAGGCCTGTCGG
This sequence comes from Miscanthus floridulus, assembly GCF_019320115.1. NCBI lineage: Eukaryota > Viridiplantae > Streptophyta > Magnoliopsida > Poales > Poaceae > Miscanthus > Miscanthus floridulus. The sequence continues at coordinate 135,067,939 of NC_089587.1, read as the reverse complement.
CCCACTTTCGTGGCTGTTTGGCCCAAGCTTTGGCGTGGTGTCTTCTAGAACATTCTAGAGTTGTCTTTCGTAGTTTTCGCGGGTTGAATCACTTGTTATCGTCGGTTTGCTTGTTTGGAGTGTACGATAGTGGTCCCGAGAGCTGTTTTTCTAGATAAATCCTCCTGCATACAAATGTTTACCAAAACTCGTGGAATTCATTAGTTTAAACCCCCTATACCTATGTTTGGTGATGGAATTGAGTACATATGTAGGATATGTTGATGGTTTATAATTGGTGTTAATGACCGTCAACTGCGACGGTTCGCACGGTGGCGGTCCGGTCACTATGACACTGTAGAATCTAAAAGGAAGGGATGATGAGGTCCAGGGTGCTCACCACAACCTCAAACACTAGCTAAATGAGTCAGAGTTGAGGAGAAGCTAGCTGGTCGACGGTGATGGCAATGATGGTGGCGTGAACTGGCGGCGAGGCGACGTTGCGACGTGTCGGTTGCTGTGCAGTCCAAACGGCAAGGACGGTAAGCAACACAGTTTCAAGGGCAACCCGAAACAAAAGATGGAAAGGAGAGAGGTGCCCCAGAACATGCTGGACACGGTGAGGGTGAACCTCGGTGGCGATGGTGAGCCGTCACGGTGGGAACGGGTCACGCGGCCAACTCTGGTGTCAAGAGGCGGCTTGAGCGGTTCTGGAGGGTGCACAAGGATGCAGCGGAGCTACATGCGTGAGCAATTGAGCGGCGGTGTGCAATTGTTGTGGCAAATTACTCGGCGAGCTCTCTCTCTCGGCCTGGCAGCGGAATAGAGGGAAGGAAGGAAGAAGACGATGGCATGCATGGCTCTTAATGGCGAGGCGAATGTGAGCGAAGCAACCAGACGAGCCAGCAGCTGCTTCGCGTGACCACCACGAGCAGTGCATGTCTCCGTGTCAAGGAACTATGCGAGGGTGGCGGGTGGTCGGCAGCGAGCAGGTGAAGTAGGAGAAGCAGGTGCCATCGGTGCACTGTTCATGACTGAAACCGTCCCCTTCTCCCCTCTCGATCTCCTGATTTTGCTAAACAACGTGATGATCACCAAAAAAACAAAGTTGTACCTCAACACGAGATCTCCACCTTTGCTTAAAGGATCATCACCCAAAACTCAAAGATTTGAGAGATTTTGAATCCCAAAGATGGGAAGATGGAAACTGAACTTGGATTTTCAGTTAGGGTTTTGGAAAGGTGATTAGCTTAGCAATTTGGTGAATTAAATGGTGCTTAATTAACTATCAAACCTATCAACCAATACCACCATTGGTTAGCACAAAGATTGTACCAATCAATGATACAATGGTTGAAGCAAATTTATTTGAGAAATTCATTTTAATAAATGCCCTAAAAATGAATCAAATGCTGATTTCCATGACAGTCTAAAATGACGTGTTAAATTCAACCCTGATTTCATTTTTGGAGCTCAATTTTTAGTGGGTTGGACTTGGATTCATACTCTACCCTTGACACTAGTGAAAAGTACACACTTTACACTACAAAGTTTATTAGGGCATAAATCCAAGTATTTTAATGAAATTAAAAAATATAAGGCCACAAAGTACCTTAAAAGAAATTTTGAGTTTAATCACAAACCAACACAAATGCATTACATTACTAGTAAATAAATATTTTTTTTAGTAAATGCAAGCAGAGTGAGCTACTATAGATGATGCATGATGATGACATGACCAAGTATTAGTGATGCTTAACACCAGGGGTGTTACATGACTTGTGAGAGTTGATTTCTGCACTGTCCAGAACTCCATATCTCAGGATGGAGAATCAACGGGTGAGTAGCAGAGGGGGCAGCACAACAAGCAAGCAGACTAGCAGAGAGGTTGTGGTGTGGACTGAGGGATGGAGGGAAAGGGCAGACTCCGTTGGAGGACTCATCATGAAGAGCAGCGGCGACTTGATCCACGCAGAGCATTAGTCTCACCTCATCAAGTGATTCAACGTAGGGCATCTTGGTGACCTATAAAGTAGACCAAGGGTTCGTAAATGGTGAAGTTGTGCCAAATAGGACCTACATTGTGTGTCAACTTCCAATCACAAGAAATGACCAAAAGCAAATGTTGGAGTTCAAAAAATTTAGAATTTAGAACTCAGTTAATATTTATTATTTTTCAGCAAAATATTTGCAAACCAATCATAGCACTAGAAAAAAAAGAAAAATAGGGGGAAAATGTGCCACGCAGGGTTCGAACATTCACCAACAGCACAGGATAGCAGTCACCAGCAGCCTAACCACCAACTCGATCATGTAGTTCGTGACAGAGCGTGCACATCAATATGTATCAATGGCTAGTCGAGTACAACGGCTAGACAAAAATGGGGGAAAAAAATCTATACCCCACATATAGGAATCGAACCCTGACCTCTAATTGGGTACCAAAGATTAACCATTGAGCTATAAAGGATGTTCTGCTTAATTGCCATAAAATTAAAATTTTTAACGAGAAGTGAGGGACTGTTCAAATTGTAAAATTTATTTTTTTTGAACTATAAAAGTGAACTCCAATGGAGAAATGGTAAAAAAAAATTGTAGATCATGATGAGTTATACAACTTTGTAGTTGACCAAATTATGTTATTATTGCAATTGTTCTATGGAATTACCATAGAATAAATGTTGTAATATCTGAATTTGGTTAGGAAATTCTACAAACTTGCATGGCGACATGATTTTAGTGTATGATCATCCCATAAACATTTCAAATGATGTTAACAAAGCGGTACAACACATTGTTCACAAATGGTACGTCTCCCACATAGCTATATGAAACTGTGTGAGAAATGTATCTAGTTGTGGGATATTGTGATAAATCCAGGCAAGTAGGATTCCATAAGATATACTACATCCGTCCCAAAAAGAATGCAATTCTAGCACAGTGTCACGTTTTAGTACCTTAAGTTTGACCAATTATAAATAAAAAAGTATCCATGTTTATGATACCAAATAAATACCATTAGATTATTTATGAAATATATTTTCCTAATAAATTAATTTAAGACCATAAATGTGAATATTATTCACTAGAAACTTGGTCAAACATAAACCACTTTTCGTGGTACGCAACCCATAGTTCATTCTTTTCAGGACGAAGGTAGTATGAACAAGCATTTTAGGAACTCAAATATGCAACAAACCATCACGTTGTAGTGAACAATCCTCAACAAAAAGAATCATGAGGCCACATATGGTTACTTTCAGCTCATCCCTCAAAAGGATTCATCATGTGCCTTACACAAATAAAAAGAACAGAGATGTCATCCATGCCATTGAGAACTAGTTTGAGATGCGGTGAGGATATGGTGCAAGTAGCGTTGTTCTGAAATATCAAAGCGTAACCGATGAGTACTTGTGTAACAGGCGTGATGGGAAGGGGGCTGGCGGCAGCTATGGAGGTGACGGCTAGGGTTTAGGGGGAGGAGAGGGGGCAACGGCGCAGGGAGAGGGAGAGAGGAGGCCATGGCAACAGAGAGAGAGCGAAGAGAGAGAGAGAGAGACGAGAGAGAGAGAGAGAGAGATGAGAGAGTGAGAGAGAGAGAGTGAGAGAGAGAGAGAGAGAGAGGAGAGAGAGAGAGAGAGAGAGAGAGAGGGATAGAGGAAGGAGCAATAGCTCTATTATTGCTTGATTAGATTGATTACATCCTCCATATATTTATAGTTGCTTGATTAGGTTGATTACATCCTCCCTATGTTTATAGTCCCTATAAGACTTGTATTCCAAGCAACTAAGAGAGATATTCTTATAGATTGGATTCTCCTTTCCTAAAACAATCCAAACCCTAATCTCCTAATTTATTCTTTATTCCTATTTTCCTAATTTCTTCTAGAGGAAGGCAGGGGCACTGCCGCTGTTGCTGCCGTCCTTGGCCATACAGGCCGCTGCTGCTCCTAGGCGTGCACGCCCTCCTAGGGCCATGGCTGGCCCAAAGGCCAGGGTTGGGGATGTGCTATCGAGCGTGTTACACCACTCCCCCCCCTCTTCGATCAGCGTGTCCTGGCGCTGATTCATTGTCCAATATTTGACGCCTTCGGATTGTAGTTTGCTGCCGCTGGGTATGTCTGCAATTTGAATAGTGAGGTGTCCTAGAGGATCGTTGAGTTCGGTTGTGCTGATGTGGTAGTCGGAGAATTGGAAGTAGTAGTAGTGGCAGGAGCCAAAGTAGCCGGATATGCAGTAGTGTTGGTTCCTAAGTCTTCCATTGGTTCATGCGTGTAGCGTGATGCATAGATGGCGGCGCCTGGAAGTGTTTCGGGGAAGTGTAGCGTCTGCATGATCCGTGGGGGTTGTGGAAACGAGTGTAGATGTCCTGCATCAACCTGTCCCATGATACGCCTACATGGTGCTGTTGGAACTATTGTTGGAGGTGTTGTGATGAAGTGTTTTGCAGCGTGCCGAAGAGGAGGTCGCACCTGTCATAGTTCGCCGGGGGAGACAAGCGGGTGGCCTTCGGCGTGTTGCCTGCTGATGTAGGTGTCCCCAATTGAGAGGAATTGTTGTCCGTTGTTGTCGAAGAAGACGATCATTGCTGATGGTAGTATGTGTTGTGGCCATTCTTCGAGTAATAGGATGCTTGAAGGAAAGGCTTGCGTTGTCGGTGTAGATGTTGCTGTGTGGAAGCCGATTGCTAGGAGATACGGCGATGTAGCCCGTAGTGATTCAAGCAGGTCCTGCAGCAGAGGGTGACGTTATCGGGATGTAGCAGCGGTTGTTATAGTGGACGATGCCATGTTCAAGCAACCAAGCTGGTGCCGCCTCCTGGACTTTGATAGTGGCAGAGAGGATCTACAGCTCGCGCCGTATGTGGCGGCAAGACGTAGTGCGAGGATGTCGGGGGTTGATGTCGCTGTAGATGTTGTTGGCTGATCCATCGTATCGGATTGTTGGTGGAAGAGCTGCTGACGGGGTGTCCTGAGGTGCAAGAGGTGTTGTAGAGGGAAGACGTGCCCGTTCCCGGTCCATCCCATCGTCCGGGATGTTGGCTTCTCCTCTGGGTATGAGGTCGGTGCCGGAACCGATATCGGATGTGTCCCGCTCCACATTGGTTACGGTAGGAGGGAGATGTTCCAGCGTGCGCGCGAGGTTGATGGCCGTCTCCATCTTGCACGAGTGGTGACGTTCAACCACCTTGCGGAGTGAGTTTTGAAGGCCTGTGACGAAGAGGTGGACTTGGTGAAGCTCGCTGGTGATGTCGACATGTAGCACATAGGCGATGAAGTTGTTGATGTAGTCGTTCACGATGTCGAGATGTCGGGGTGGTGTGAGGTCGCCGGTGGTGTCATGGCTGATAGGTGGGCCGAAGTCGCGGATGAGGCTCCGAGAGAAGAGTGCCCACTCGGTCATTGGTGCGTCCTTAGTTGTGCGCATGAACCATTTATGCGCGGGTCCCTGTCAAATGGGAAGCAACATACCAGATTTGTTGTGTCTCTGGCAAGCGGTACAACTTGGAGAGTTGTTCCATCTGTGAAAACCATGTCCTCGGGTCGGTCGAGCCATCGTACGTGAGTACCGTGAGCTTAGCCTGGATAGGTAGTGGCTGCCTTGTCGGCGGGGTTAGAGGCAGTGGTGTCCTGGACGCCTGGACCTGTTGCGCCGGAAGCCGGATGGGTGGCTGGTGCTGTGCTGGTGGTGGCGTCTGGGTCTGCTGCTCGTTTGCCTTGCTGGTTAAGAGTCGACTCGACAGTTGTTGCCGAGCTGCTGGTGGAGTCGCGGTCGTCAGCGTCATTGTCGTGGGCTCTAGACGGTCGTCGTCCGGGGCTTGCAGTACAGATGCTTGGAGGATCGGAGGTCTGTCAAGCGGTGGGAAAAGTGGTGACAATGGTGGATGTGGTGGTGGTGGGGATGATAGCAGGTTGGTGAAGCTCGCTGGTGATGTCGACATGTCGCACATAGGCGATGAAGTTGTTGATGTAGTCGTTCACGATGTCGGGATGCCGGGGTGGTGTGAGGTCGCCGGTGGTGTCATGGCTGATAGGTGGGCCGAAGTCGCGGATGAGGCTCCGAGAGAAGAGTGCCCACTCGGTCATTGGTGCGTCCTTAGTTGTGCGCATGAACCATTTATGCGCGGTCCCTGTCAAATGGGAAGCAACATACCAGATTTGTTGTGTCTCTGGCAAGTGGTACAACTTGGAGAGTTGTTCCATCTATGAAAACCATGTCCTCGGGTCGGTCGAGCCATCGTACGTGAGTACCGTGAGCTTAGCCTGGATAGGTAGTGGCTGCCTTGTCGGCGGGGGTCAGAGGCAGTGGTGTCCTGGATGCCTGGACCTGTTGCGCCAGAAGCCGGATGGGTGGCTGGTGCTGTGCTGGTGGTGGCGTCTGGGTCTGCTGCTCGTTTGCCTTGCTGGTTAAGAGTCGACTCGACAGTTGTTGCCGAGCTGCTGGTGGAGTCGCGATCGTCGGCGTCATTGCCGTGGGCTCTAGACGGTCGTCGTCCGGGGCTTGCAGTACAGATGCTTGGAGGCTTGGAGGTCCATCAAGCGGTGGGAAAAGCGGGTGACAACGGTGGATGTGGTGGTGGTGGGGATGATAGCAGGTTGTCCGATACCGCCATGAGGATCTCCGAAGCACTAGAGGACTGAGGTTTGTCCATCTTGCGCTTGAGGTATGATTTGCCGGTGGCGATCATGACCCTCTTGGTCTCTGCTTCTAGGTTGTCTATGGCGGCTTCTCGATCCAATCTAGCTTGGACGCCGGTTATGGTGGCGTCGCCATGGATTTGTGCCAACTCAATGTTGTGTAGGTGGTTGATCGAGGTTGACGAGTCGGTGGTACACGTCGTCAAAGTTTTTGCAAAGGTCATTGGCGAAGTCATCGAACAACTGCTTCATGTCGACATTGGAGGAGGCCATGGATCGTCTGGTCTCCGGATACTAGGTGTTACAGGCGTGATGGGGAAGGGGGCTGGCGGCGGCTAGGGTTTAGGGGGGTGGAGAGGGGGCGGCGGGTGCAGGGAGAGGGAGAGAGGAGGCGGCGGCAAGAGAGAGAGAGAGAGGGATAGAGGAAGGAGCAATAGCTCTATTCATGCTTGATTAGATTGATTACATCATCCCTATATTTATAGTCCCTATATGACTTGTATTCCAAGCAACTAAGAGAGATATCCTTATAGATTGTATTCTTTTTTCCTTAACAATCCAAACTCTAATCTCCTAATTTATTCTTTATTCCTATTTTTCTACTTCCTTCTAGAGGAAGGCAGGGGCACTGCCGCTGTTGCTGCCGTCCTTGGCCGTACGCGCCACTGCTGCTCCTGGGCGTGCGCGCCCTCCTAGGGCCGCGGCTTGCCCAAAGGCCTGGGGTTCGGGATGTGCTATCGAGCATGTTACACCTTATGTTGGTTTGGGTACAAAGGGAGAAATTTGTTATCGAAATTTCACAGGTATGCATAAACAAATATTGTGATAAACCTAGCTAGAGGCACTGTAGCATAAGAAATGCTTACATGTATAGATCGAGCGACATCCGCCGTAAATGTTGGTACAATGCCAGTTGACGCCAAAGCAAGTGAAAGACCAAAGGATATGAATAATAGTAAACCCAAAATTCTTTTATCACCTAAGAAAAGCAAAACATGACACAAAAGCTTCTTTTGGGAAGGTAACTGAAGGAAAATGCATAAAAATAAAGCTACAAACTGTGAATTAGTATAGGAATTCAAGCATGGTCAGATGGCAGTACAGTGAACATTAAATAGAAAATGTAGGAACCTTTTTTTGACCGGTGAAGAAATACCAGGAAATGCAACACTAAGATTCTTTAATAGACATTAGTTACATAACTGCACTATCCATCAACGGGTTGGTGTCCTGAGAACACAGAAGTGTCTGTTGACTGTTGGCAGTGCGAATACTTATACATTACTAAATTACTGATTATGCAGTGAAGAACAAAAACTGACAATGCTGTACAGCGCAAGACTAGCAGATAAACCTGAACGTCACCACCATATCCTTTCAGCAGCTTTCTCCTTAGAACAGAACTGACAATGCTGTATTTTGCTGTAAGAAATGTAAAGTAATAATGACTGCAGGGAGTATCACAATTGTAAGTGTTCTGCTCATGTATATTCTGTACAAGCAGCCAAGCGAACTAACCAACATTCTAAATACACTGGTTAAATACAAAGTAAATTTCATTATGATTCCAGGATATTGTTGATAAACCAGGTTTGTAAAGTTTCGCTGCCTTCCTTTAAGATGAAATTCAAACTATATCAGAAAAGGGGCATAAACCGAAAATTAGGTACACAAAAAATATGGTGAGATCATGAGACATTTAGAGAGCCTATCATTTTTTTGAAGCAAAAAGTCTTGCAAAAGCTTTAAGGAATTGCTGCTCCAGTTCAGTTCTGACTTCTGAGATCCATCACATTTTACACAAGACATGTCTACGTTGATAGAGTAGATTAATGTCTAGCACTTAGGTAATACCAAAATTATAGATAAATTGCATCAATCAGGTTAGAATTAAACTAATCTAATAGGAAATAACCACATCTTGCTAAACTAATCTAATACTCAGCATGTTCTAGTGTTGTTCTCCTTCAGCACTTCAGCTGAAGCCACAAGCCACTAGATGCAATGCTAAATTTATACGCCTTGCAAACTAATGTCATGTTACAAAGAAAAAAAATCATGAGTGCCTCGTAAAGTCATGTTACCAACCAATGACATAGAGTAAGAAAAAAGATGTAAAGAAAGCAGGAGCAGGATGTATTGGAGTAAGGCTAATTTTTCCACTGATGAGACAAAATGAGGAGAACGGAATCTTTGCCTCCAATGAAGGGGAAGATACCTACCATCACTTTGTTTAGTCTCCGCTAGTGCCACACTCAACTAGTACATGTCTTCTGTGCTTGAACTCTTCTGCCAAGCACCATTTTTTATAAGATTAATTGGTGTTTTAGGTGGGATTCTATTTTATATTATCTCATTTGTTTCGTTGCTTCTGTTGATTGAATTTCAAGTGAAATGCCCTTAGTAGGGATGAAAACGGATCGGATATGGACGGATATCACCGATATTACATTTGTTTTCATATTTCTGTCCGGATTCGGATTCGAATACGGATAGTGTCAACTATGTCGGATAGAATACGATTAGATATCGACATCATAAATATGCGATTTGAGTATTCGGATACGGATACGGTATCGGATGTTGGATATCCGGACTTGGATACGGACAGATCTCAACCCCTCTAAACGGATTCGGTTTCGAATACGGTCAGAAACTATCCGTACCGTTTTCATCCCTAGCCTTTAGTGACCCTACTACTGCAATACTACTGAAGACAGCTTTTCGTGACTCCTGTTATCAATCTGGTCAATTGTTGCACCAGGAGAGGGGAGGTTGAGCTGAGAAGGGTTCATGGAGATGGAGGGGAGGGGCCTGTCTGATTTGTTCAGGAACACCAGCGAGGAGATCTTCCTCAAGGCAGTGATGGAGAACTCAATGGGAGTGGCAGCAGCGCCAAGCATGGAGATGCTGGGGTTCAAGAACGTGTCGCAAGGTCTCAGAGAAGATAGCGAGGAGTTGTTCAACAGCTGGTTTATGAATGGAGAGGCAAGAATTCTGAAATTTTCCTGTCGTTTCTTCTCTCTCTGAGCATGAAGATGAAATAGTTCATGGTTCAGAAGATATGGTCCCTTTTGCTGGGGATCACTAACTTCTTCTATCATTTCAGCAAGTACATAGTGGATGTTCTGTAAGCTATATGAACATGAATACTAAAGTGCCACTTACTATGTTGGCTAATCTCTTACTCGGAATGATGCAGAATTAACTAAATTTGATAGATCTGTAAATATACACCAATGAAAGAAATTGTGTGCTTAGGTGGATCAAACACCTCAAACCAAAGATCAGTAATTTAATTGAAACTAATCTAAAAAAGGTTATCTGAACTCATATGCCTCAGATACTAAATAGATCGTATTACCCATTTTTTTTTTTTCTAAAGAGAAAACCTCTGACTTTAAGAAAGCATATAAAGGTATGCATATTACCCAATTAAAGGTTAGAAAAGCATGAGAGGTCTACTCCTATTATGATCAACTCCTATGATTTGGTTAACTGTTTCTTCTTAATACAATGATACGCAGTTCTCTTGAAAAAAAATGATTTGGTTAACTGCAACTCCTTAACTCATGAGGTGTTGTCCGAAACTATGCAGGTTGTCATCAGAAGCTGCAGGCCTTCTGAATCAACAGCATGACATTGCTCAACAAAATTTTCTCACTGACAACTTGGTTCCACAGAATTTAGCAATTCCTTCGGTCGAATATCCAAATAACCACAACCAGCAATCACTCGAGTACTGTAATTATACGCTAACATCACCTTCCACAGTTTCTGGCGCTCGCTGCCTTTGAGTCCTTGGCGCCGTGTTGAGGTGGAGACGAGGAGAGCAGCCGGATCCGCCGCTGCCTTGGGGCCGCCGTCGATTTTGGGTCGAGGGCACAGCGTCCGCCTCGATGAGCGAGGGCAAGAGTAGGACGGCCGCCGCAATGAGCGAGGGCAGCGGCGGATCCAGGAAAAATTTTAGGGGGGCTGAACAAAAGTGCGACAGCAACATACCTTCAACTGCTGCTCGATCTTAGGTCTCAGTCCCACCTACACAATAGAACTTTGCCTAAAAATTCATGGGGCTCCAGGCTCCGGTATCGGTAGGGGGGGCTCGAGCCCCCCCTCCCCACCGTTGAATCCGCCGTTGAGCAAGGGAGAGTGCAGGGCCGCCGGCAAGACACCGTGAAAGGGCAACGGTGGCAGCTAGAGCGAGGGAGAGAGCAGGGCGGCGTAGGGTGAGGGAGAGGAGTTTTTGCAACAGTCTCCGAAGCATAATTTTGATTTTTTCTTTTTATAAAAGTATTTATTGAAAAGTATTACATGTATATGTTTATGAAAGTATTTTTTAAGACAAATATATTCATGTGGTTTTTATATTTTCAAACTCAACAACTTAAAAGTTATTCATGATTTATATTCCTGACCCAAACCTTGTCCAAAACAACTTCTTTTACCAACCTGGAGGGAGTAACTGTTATGAAATGTACGAATCTAATCTCCAACTACTAAAAAGAAGAACAAAAGTAAAACTGTTTTTTCGTGCTCACTTTTTTTCTAGGTCACTCTTCTTGCCATCCGTGCGTGCCTCCCGTCCGCGCGCAAATAGCTAAAACGCCGCAATCACCGCCACACATCGACGCCAGCTCCCACCCGCCGCCACCGCTCCGCCTCCAGCTCCTCTTCCTCTCCCCTGGCCGCAGCGCGCACGGATGCCGCACCCGGACGCCTCGCCGTCGCCGCCTCCACACGTCCGATCCGCGCCTCCCGTAGCAACGCACGCCGACACTCCCTCTCTCTCCCTGCCCTCACGCTGCCGCTCCATCACCGCGCTCGCCCACGCCATCGCACTCCATGGCCGCCCCTACCCCGACGAGGCGGCGGTTTTCCGGCCCCCCACCCCTCGAGGCAGCGCTGCCGTCGCTGGTAGCCACGGCGCCGCTGACGCCGCGAAGCCGCCGCTCCGCCCTCGCCAGCTCTGATTCGCGACGCGCGCTCCACTCCTCCATCTACCCCGCTCCGGTGGCCCGACCCTGTGCTGCGCTACCACAGGGACACCGGCGAGGGCAAACCCTAGCAGCGCGGTTGAGGCCTCCGGCGTGACCAGGTCCTCCTCTACTCCTCTCTCCCCATACGTCGCGCGGAGGAGGTACACACGAGCCCCCGCATGTGGAGGCGCCGCGGAAGAGGCCAGACAGCCCGGCGTGCGACCCCGGTAGTGTGCAGCATCGGCGGCATAGGAGCACGCGAAGCCGGCGCGCAGCCCAGGCGGCACGGTAGCGCGCGGACCCGGCGGTGCGGAAGCCGCGGCCCTAGCACACGAGCTTCCCCAGGCGGCCACGGTACGCACGGACGTGGACCCCGCGGGCGGGAGATGGCGCGACCGGTCCATAGTGCTTCGGCGAGGCTCCCGGCGTGCTACCCCGGTTCGTTATCTTTCTCCCTGGCGGTAGCTACCGTCCGCTTCATCGATTGAACGCATCCGCTGCGCCGGCCTCTGTTTCCCTGCTGGAGGACGAGGTGATGGTTCTTCTCATTTACTGTTAATGTATTTTTACCTGTTTATAGATTCCTATAAAAATACTTTTGCACCTTCCTATAAAAATGCAATTCTAGATTGTATTGTTAAAGGCCTTGATCCTAGGTTTGATATTACAGAGATTGCTAAGCCGTGAGTACTTCCTGCATTACTAGCATCTCAATACTTTTTTTCAAAAACATGCAAAGCTTGCACATCTTCGCTTTATTTTGTACTCTATATTTTCAGCTTGACCTTTTTTGGTGCTGACTTGACATGTCTGTTAAATTTGCTAGATATACCATGGAATTGCTAAGATTTAATGAAGCTGGTGTTGAAGTAGTTGTGATGGCATATCTCCGAAGTATTTTCATACTGAGAGTTTAAAGTGCTCTTGATTGCAATATTATGTCAGGATGCAAAGAAGAGATGGGAAAGGTGCAGCGGATGCGTTCAATAAGAAGCACTCCATTTACCAAATGTCAGGATGGCTTTCATTGTTCTCCATTTACCCAACAAGTGCTTCTTATTCAGACGTAATACATCCATGCTATGATGAACTATTGTATATAAGGGTCTGAACCATTATCATCGCGATTTCAAAGTTGAGTAGCTCACACTGTTTAGTTCTTCAATGTATCAATCATGCTACTCATCAGAAACTTATAGTTATCCATGTCCATATTGTCTTTGGGATACCCATAATTGGAGGTAGCATGAGCCACTTCCCTCTTGGGCAGTCATAAAAGTTTGTTTGAGCTAGCTGTTCCTTGATTTGGGAGTCTGAGAAATAACACATTGGAGATTAATTAACTTGATTTAGAATGGCTGACTTTTACTGTTCTCTCCTGAGCTTCATTTATAAGTGGTGAGGATAGACTAATTTGATTCAGAATGACACTTTTTTATTGTCCTGTCCTGAGTTTCATTTATAAGTGATGGGTTTATATAGTTCCTATTCCTTATTTTTTCATCTTGCAGGAAAATCCCTCGGGATTTGACCGAGGCATCACTGTCTGGCGCTGGATTATCCATTGTAGCAGCACTAGCTATGGTGTTTTTATTTGGAATGGTCTGTTCTTTGTTTCCCCCCTCTGTTTCTTCTGTAATGAGTGGCAGTTGTTGCTGCCACTTTTTTTTTCTCTGTTAATGGTTTTTAGCACCAAAATAAGTAAAAGTCAGCATGATATGATTGTTTTCATGTTTCAAATGGTGGTTTTAAACAAGTGTATGGAAAGGATTTGGAAAAATGATTGAACTTCACTTCTTCTGTTTATGTAGAATTGTAGATACCAGTGCATTATCATTTGATTTTCTAAGCATAGCTGACTTCAGTAACCATTTTCCATTCCTCACATCTGTTCTTTTAATTGATTCAATTCAATCTTGTTATCTGTTTCAAGTTCAATTGACTATTGAGGTTAGAACATCAACAAGATGTTCTAGATTCTGAAGATAGTTATGACTGGGTGAGCTTCAAGCAAGTGTGGTCAAATTGTGGTTTAGTTTTGTCAGTGGTGTACAAAACATTGAAAGTGAAGGTTCAGTTACATTCTGTATCCAAATAAAATATTCCACTTACTGTGGCATACTAAACATTGAAAGTTGTAGTTCAGTTACATTGTGTATCCTAAATATTAGTTGTTCTGCGTCCAATACATTGCGGGCTGCCATTTTTAAATATTGCAATGCGCTTTACTTGCCAGCAGTTTGAAGTTGACCTGATTTCTCATTCAAGGTCTGTGAGCTTTTTATCCTTTCAAAGGTGAACTTCAAGTTTTGAACTAAGACAATGATGATTTGATATTGCAGGAGTTGAGCAGTTACTTGGCAGTCAATACTACCACATCTGTGATTGTTGATAGGAGTTCAGATGGGGAGTTTTTACGGATAGATTTCAATATAAGGTGAGCCCTATAGCATTCGTCAAGTGTTGTTCAGTTTGGCGTTAAATAGCAATATGATATGTGCCCATATGGTTGGATATATTACACTGCTACCTGTTAAACTTCCATCTGGGTTTACAATTTATGGAAATTGGTGGTTTCCTAACTTATGTCTGCTCTGCTGATACTAATCATTGGATGTCATGATTATAGTAAGCCAATGCAAATGCCTGCTTAAGACAAATAAGTTCATGATTTTGCGTAGCACACAACACTAAAGAAAATCATGTAACCTTACCGAATAACTTCTAGGTTTAAGTGACGAGTCTAATCTCTTGTCTTGGATACCGTACTGCCTGAGATAGCGTGATGTATTGGTCAATCTAACGCCGAGGGAAAACTGCGAATATTAGGGAGGACATTTCCTTTCTTCGTTTGTACTTTGTAGCATTGTGAGGAGTATGTCTTTTTTTATTCTATTGTTACCAGTTCTTTATTTGTTCCTTTCTCCTTGGTTCATGTGGCTCTTTGTTGGTTTCATCTCTAGCATACACCAATTACTTGGGATGAAAGGCTTTGGTATCGGGTAGGAATTCGGGATGATTTCAGCAACTCTGGACTGTGAAACTTAATTATTGTTCTCTCAAATTACCCAACAATATGTATTACGTCTGAATAAGAAGCACATTTGGTAATTCCTTATGCACTGTTTGTATTAGTTTTGATCGATTTTTACTGCAGAGAGCATATTGTTGGGTAATTTGTTACCTGCTTTGTCCAATGCTTGCTTAAATACTTGACTTCATTGGTACTTCTTGAATTCTGAGAACAAACATTCTTGGTGCTTATGCAATCACTGTAGCATTATTCAAGTTGTTGCAACTTATTTCCCCATGTCAAATTTCTGGGAATCCCGAATAAGCGACAAATGCAGTACCTGCCATGGTGAAATTTAGTGACTGTCCTGGTCATTTTGGCTACTTGAAGCTTGCACTTGTAGTTTTTAATGTAGGCTTCTTTAACTGTATTCTGGACATGTTCAAGTGCATATGCAAGGTACTGCCATGAAGAAGTTTACATCATGGGTGTGCTCAACACTTGAACTCTGTCTTGATAATTGTTCTTGTTCTCTCGTGCCTTTCCAGAGCTGTAACAGAGTTATTCTGATGGAGAAAGACCACAGGGAGTTTCTAAAGAAGATGAGAAATCCAAGGGCAGATGCATTACAAAAAAAGTGCTACAATGAAAAAAGTGAGGGACAAATGTAAACTATCCTGCTGCCCCGCTGTGATTACAAAAATGGTAAGCTATCCTACATTGTCCATAATAATTTTACCTTACGAATGTCATTACTGAAACCTGGCTATTGTTTGTAAGCTAATATTTGCAAAAAATCTCTCAACTCTTTCCTGTTTTTGTTGTAAATACAGGTGTGGTTAAAATGTCAGAGCAGGAATGATAGTGGTTCATGATTGCAGCAAGGTTTTTAATCTCTCAACTCCCTAATTCAGTTAGACAAGACACGGAGCACCTACAACTCATTGTTTTTCTTTTTGTTCTTTTGATGGGATTTCTTTTGTTGTTTGTGTTCAGGTTTGTGTATGGCACTGTTCCCTGTCATCAACAAAACCTGAATTGTAGGTGGTATTGTTTCTTGTCCAGCAAGAGCCCATAAACATCACGATAATTTCAATATAACAGGTAAAGAGGAGTGCTTGGTTCCATTAGCATGTCTTTTTGTTGAATCTGAACTGTGCTTATACAAACAACATGCTCTCATGGCGGTAGAGCTCTATACTTAATAAAGTTCTGAAAGTAATTCAGGGTTTCTTAGGAGCAAGACTAAGTGTTTTTCACTGCCTGAAGGGGACCGTAACGCCTAAGAGGGGGGGGGGGTTGAATTAGGCAACTTAAAATTCTAACTCCAAACTATGGCCTCTTTTTCTACCCCTGGCAAAACCTATGCAAAAGATAAACTATCTAAATGTGCAACTACGGTTTTGCTAGTGTGTTGCTATCTCTACCATAAAAGGAGCAATGTAATCAATGTAAATGCGGAAGCTAAAGAGCAAAGTAGAGATATGCAAATTCTCATCGACGACTTCGGTATTTTTACCGAGGTATCGAGAAGCACGCAAGCTTCCCCTAGTCCTCGTTGGATCCCTCGCAAGGGTCAAGCTCCCGGTCGGGTAACTCCGTGGATAGCCTCGGGCCTTCCTCACGCGCAAGTGGGTCTCTGACGTGCCTTCCAGCAAGCCTCTTCCGGATGCTCCCCGCCGTCTTCACTATCAAGCTTCCAGTCTTAACGCCGTGGGCCTTGTTCCCTCCGGTACATGGTGGCGGCCACACCATAAACGCTGTTGGTGTGATCTCGCAAGACTACAAGCCCCTTCGATATACAACAATGGTGCGCGCAAGCACCGAGTGGTAAGAGGTATGCAAACCTCACTAAACACTAGGCCTAAATCTAAAGCAAGTGCATAAGCGGTGGCCTAATCAACCTAAGCACTTCGCAAATCACCTACGCTAATCACCTAATGAAACACTAAGCACTATGTAAGTAGAGATCGCTAAAATGGTGTATCAACACCCTTGATATGTTTCCTCAGCTCCACCCTTCTCAAATGGTCGTTTGGGGGTTGTATTTATAAGCCACACTGAGAAAGTAGTCGTTGGGGATGAAGTCCCACTTTTCTGCTATTGACCGAATGCTGGAGTTGTCCTGATCGGACGCGTCCGGTCGTCCCGACCGTTGGAGCCGCGAATCAGCTGATCGGACGCTGCCAGCGTCCGATCAGTTGCCACCGGACACGTTCGGTCGCAATTTCGCCGCTCTAGAACCTCTCTGTACTCGATCGGACGCTGCTGTCCTGCGTCTGGTCGGTTTGCCGCCAGCGTCCGGTCACTTGCTGATTGTGTTGTCGGACTGATGAACAGTGCCAACGGTGCATCTGGTTGATTCACTTGTTCAGCGTCCGGTCGCTGTTGCTGACGCCTGCTGTTGCTGAGCCACTGATCGGAGCATCCGGTCACTTTCTTCCAGCGTCCGGTCCAGCGTCTGGTCACTTCTGTGAACTCTTTTCTTCGCGATCTTGCGTGTGGCTTGGTTCCTATCTTTATGCTTGGACTTTGCTTGATATCTTGGGTCTTCTCTTATGCTCCTAAGGTCTTGCTTGAGGTGTTAATCATCGGATCATCACATCACCTCTGTCCAAGTCACATCTTGTACCCTATTGAACTATAAAACAAACACTTGTAAATTCATTAGTCCAATTTGGTTGTGTTGGTCATCAAACACAAAAATCCAAAGTAAATGGGTCTAGGGTCCATTTTTCTTACAATCTCCCCTTTTTTGTTGATCGATGACAACACAACCAAAACAAGCAAATAATAGAATTTTGAAATTTAAAAACTACCTACTTGCTAGGATGCAATGCAAGGGGCAAGATTATATGATGCTAAAAGATACTACTTGTAAGACTACATAAAAACTTATCTTGCCCTTGCAGATGTCCCTATGTGGTATTATGAATTTCAGCCTTGCTTTCTACAAATTCTCTACATTACATAGGCTAATCCATAATCCACTATCTTCCCTTTCTCGGACTATTACTACAAATTAATGCTTGCTTTTGGTCCTCTAAATTCCCCCTCTTTGGAATCAAACACCAAAAAGGAAGACATTAGTAGCATAAGGGAGGGTCAAACTTTGTGATCCTTTGTGTGTAGAGTGAAATAGATCACAAATTTGACTCTCATAATATATAGACTAAGCTCCCCCTAAATATAAGCATACATATGATAGAATGCAAAGCATATGCATAATTGACAAAGTATTGCACAAGGGAATTTAATCTATATAATGCTTAGAGAAAGCATATAAATATCAAAATGAAGGGGACCGTGACGCCTAAGAGAGAGGGGGGGGGTTGAATTAGGCAACTTAAAATTCTAACTCTAAACTATTGCCACTCATTTCTACCCCTGGCAAAACCTATGCAAAAGATAAACTATCTAAATGTGTAACTACGGTTTTGCTAGTGTGTTACTATCTCTATCGCAAAAGGAGCAATATAATCAATGTAAATGCGGAAGCTAAAGAGCAAGGTAAAGATATGCAAACTCCATCGATGACTCTGGTATTTCTACCGATGTATCGAGAAGCACACAAGCTTCCCTCTAGTCCTCGTTGGAGCCCCTCACAAGGGCTAAGCTCCCGATTGGGTAACTCCGTGGATAGCCTCGGGCCTTCACGCGCAAGTGGGTCTCTGATGTGCCTTCCAATGAGCCTCTCCCGGATGCTCCCCGTCGTCTTCACTATCAAGCTTCTGGACGAAATGTCGTGGGCCTTGTTCCCTTTGGTACACGGTGGCGGCCACACCACAAATGCGGTTGGTGTGATCTCGCAAGACTACAAGCCCCTCCGATGTACAACAATGGTGTGCACAAGCACCGAGTGGTAAGAGATATGCAAACCTCACTAAACACTAGGCCTAAACCTTGAGCAAGCGCATAAGCGGTGGTCTAATCAACCTAAGCACTTCGCAAAGCTCCTACGCTAATCACCTAATGAATCTCTAAGCACTATGCAAGTGGAGATCACTAAAATTATGTATCAACACCCTTGATATGTTTTCTCAGCTCCACCCTTCTGAAATGGCTAGTTGGGGGTTGTATTTATAAGCCACACTGAGAAAGTAGCCGCTGGGGATAAAGTCCCGCTTTTCTGCTACTGACCGAATGCTGAAGTTGTCCTGATCGGACATGTCTGGTCGTCCCAACCATTGGAGCCACGAATCAGCTGATCGGACGCTGCCAGCGTCCGATCTGTTGCCACCAGACGCGTTCGGTCACAATTTCGCCACTCTAGAACCTCTCTGTACTCG
The DNA here is from genome assembly GCF_019320115.1 of Miscanthus floridulus. Taxonomy (NCBI): domain Eukaryota; kingdom Viridiplantae; phylum Streptophyta; class Magnoliopsida; order Poales; family Poaceae; genus Miscanthus; species Miscanthus floridulus. The sequence goes on along the minus strand of NC_089587.1, from coordinate 135,049,044 downwards.
ATCGGACGCTGCTGTCCTGCGTCTGGTCGGTTTGCCACCAGCGTCCGGTCACTTGCTGATTGTGTTGTCGGACTGATGAACAGTGCCATCGGTGCGTCCGGTCAATTCACTTGTTCAGCGTCCGGTCGCTGCTGCTGACGCCTGCTATTGCTGAGCCACTGATCGGAGTGTCCGGTCACTTTCTTCCAGCGTCTGGTCACTTCTATGAAATCTTTTCTTCGTGATCTTGCATGTGGCTTGGTTCCTATCTTTATGCTTGGACTTTGCTTGATATCTTGGGTCTTCTCCTATGCTCCTAAGGTCTTGCTTGAGGTGTTAATCATCGGATCATCACATCGCCTCTGTCCAAGTCACGTCTTGTACCCTATTGAACTACAAAACAAACACTTATAAATTCATTAGTCCAATTTGGTTGTGTTGGTCATCAAACACAAAAATCCAAAGTAAATGGGTCTAGGGTCCATTTTTCTTACAATCTCCCCTTTTTGGTGATCGATGACCACACAACCAAAACAAGCAAATAATAGAATTTTGAAATTTAAAAACTACCAACTTGCTAGGATGCAATGCAAGGGGCAAGATTATATGATGCTAAAAGATACTACTTGTAAGACTACATAAAAACTTATCTTGCCCTTGCAAATGTCCCTATGTGGTATTATAAATTTAAGGCTTGCTTTCTACAAATTCTCTACATTACATAGGCTAATCCATAATCCACTATCTTCCCTTTCTCGGACCATTACTACAAATTAATGCTTGCTTTTGGTCCTTTAAATTCCCCCCTAGAATCAAACACCAAAAAGGAAGACATTAGTAGCATAAGGGAGGGTCAAACTTTGTGATCCTTTGTGTGTAGAGTGAAATAGATCACAAATTTGACTCTCACATTATATAGACTAAGCCCCCCCCTAAATATAAGCATACATATGATAGAATGCAAAGCATATGCATAATTGACAAAGTATTGCACAAGGGAATTTAATCTATATAATGCTCAGAGAAAGCATATAAATATCAAAATGAAGGGGACCGTGACGCCTAAGAGGGGGGGGGGGGTGAATTAGGCAACTTAAAATTCTAACTCTAAACTATGGCCACTCTTTTCTACCCCTGGCAAAACCTATGCAAAAGATAAACTATCTAAATGTGCAACTATGGTTTTGCTAGTGTGTTAGTATCTCTATCGCAAAAGGAGCAATGTAATCAATGTAAATGCGGAAGCTAAAGAGCAAGGTAGAGATATGCAAACTACCATCGACGACTCTGGTATTTCTACCGAGGTATCGAGAAGCGCGCAAGCTTCCCTCTAGTCCTTGTTGGAGCCCCTCGCAAGGGCTAAGCTCCCGGTCGGGTAACTTCGTGGATAGCCTCGGGCCTTCACGCGCAAGTGGGTCTCTGATGTGCCTTCCAGCGAGCCTCTCCCGGATGCTCCCCGTCGTCTTCACTATCAAGCTTCTGGCCGAAATGCCATGGGCCTTGTTCCCTCCGATACACGGTGGCGGCCACACCACAAATGCGGTTGGTGTGATCTCACAAGACTACAAGCCTCTCCGATGTACAACAATGGTGTGCGCAAGCACCGAGTGGTAAGAGATATGCAAACCTCACTAAACACTAGGCCTAAACCTTGAGCAAGCGCATAAGCGGTGGTCTAATCAACCTAAGCACTTCACAAAGCTCCTACGCTAATCACCTAATGAATCTCTAAGCACTATGCAAGTGGAGATCACTAAAATTGTGTATCAACACCCTTGATATATTTTCTCAGCTCCACCCTTCTGAAATGGCCGATTGGGGGTTGTATTTATAAGTCACACTGAGAAAGTAGCCATTAGGGAAGAAGTCCCGTTTTTCTGCTACTGACCGAATGCTAGAGTCATCCTGATCGTACGCATCCGGTCGTCCCGACCATTGGAGCCGCGAATCAGCTGATCGGACGCTGCCAGCGTCCGATCAGTTGCCACCGGACATGTTCGGTCGCAATTTCACCGCTCTAGAACCTCTCTATACTCGATCGGACGCTGCTGTCCTACGTCTAGTCGGTTTGCCACCAGCGTCCGGTCACTTGCTGATTGTGTTGTCGGAAAGATGAACAGTGCCATCGGTGCGTCCGGTCGATTCACTTGTTCAGCGTCCGGTCGCTGCTTGCTGACGCCTGCTGTTGCTGAGCCACTGATCGGAGTGTTCGGTCACTTTCTTCCAGCGTCTGGTCCAGCGTCTGGTCACTTCTGTGAACTCTTTTCTTCGCGATCTTGCGTGTGGCTTGGTTTCTATCTTTATGCTTGGACTTTGCTTGATATCTTAGGTCTTCTCTTGTGCTCCTAAGGTCTTGCTTGAGGTGTTAATCATCGGATCATCACATCGCCTCTGTCCAAGTCACATCTTGTACCCTATTGAACTACAAAACAAACACTTGTAAATTCATTACTCCAATTTGGTTGTGTTGGTCATCAAACACAAAAATCCAAAGTAAATGGGCTAGGGTCCATTTTTCTTACAATCTCCCCTTTTTGGTGATCGATGACAACACAACCAAAACAAGCAAATAATAGAATTTTGAAATTTAAAAACTACCTACTTGCTAGGATGCAATGCAAGGGGCAAGATTATATGATGCTAAAAGATACTACTTGTAATACTACATAAAAACTTATCTTGCCCTTGCAAATGTCCCTATGTGGTATTATGAATTTAAGCCTTTCTTTCTACAAATTCTCTCCATTACATAGGCTAATCCATAATCCACTATCCTCCCTTTCTTGGACCATTACTACATATTAATGCTTGCTTTTGGTCATCTAAATTCCCCCCCTTTGGAATCAAACACTAAAAAGGAAGACATTAGTAGCACAAGGGGGGGTCAAACTTTATGATCCTTTGTGTGTAGAGTGAAATAGATCACAAAATTTGACTCTCACATTATATAGACTAAGTTCCCCCTAAATATATGCATACATATGATAGAAGGCAAAGCATATGCATAATTGGCAAAGTATTGCACAAGGGAATTTAATCTATATAATGCTTGGAGAAACATATAAATATCAAAATGAAGGGGACCGTGACGCCTAAGAGGGGGGGGGGTGAATTAGGCAACTTAAAATTCTAACCCTAAACTATGGCCTTTTTTTTCTACCCCTGACAAAACCTATGCAAAAGATAAACTATCTAAATGTGCAACTACGATTTTGCTAGTGTGTTGCTATCTCTATCGCAAAAGGAGCGATGTAATCAATGTAAATGCGGAAGCTAAAGAGCAAGGTAGAGTTTACTCCGGTATTTTTACTGAGGTATCGAGAAGCGCATAAGCTTCTCCCTAGTCCTCGTTGGAGCCCCTCGTAAGGAATCCCTCGCAAGGGCCAAGCTCCTGGTTGGGTAACTCCATGAATAGCCTCGGGCCTTCCCCACGCGCAAGTGGGTCTCCGATGTGCCTTTCGGCAAGCCTCTTCCAGATGCTTCCCGCCGTCTTCACTATCAAGCTTCCGGCCAAAACACCCGCGGGCCTTGTTCCCTCCGGTACACGGTGTCGGCCACACCACAAACACGGTTGGTGTGATCTCGCAAGACTACAAGCCCATCCGATGTACAACAATGGTGCGCGCAAGCACCGAGTGGTAAGAGATATGCAAACCTCACTAAACACTTGGCCTTAACCTTGAGCAAGCACATAAGCGGTGGTCTAATCAACCTAAGCACTTCGCAAAGCTCCTACGCTAATCACCTAATGAAACACTAAGCACTATGCAAGTGGATATCACTAAAATGGTATATCAACACCCTTGATATGTTTCCTCAGCTCCACCCTTCTCAAATGGCCGGTTTGAGGGTTGTATTTATAAGCCCCACTGAGAAAGTAGCCGTTGGGGATGAAGGCTCGCTTTTCTGCTACTGTGACCGGACGCTGGAGTTGTCCTGATCAGACGCGTCCGATCATCCCAACTGTTGGAGCCATGAATCAGCTGATCAGACGCTGCCAGCGTCTGGTCAGTTGCCACCGAACGCACCGGGCGTAATTTCGTCGCTTGGAACCTCTCTATTACTCGATTGGACGCTGCTGTCCTGTGTCTGATCGGTTTTGCTGCCAGCGTCCGGTCACTTGCTGAGTGTGTTGTTGGACTGATAAACAGTGGCATCGGTGCATCCGGTCGATTCACTTGTTCAGCGTCCGGTCGCTGCTTCTGACGCCTGCTGTTGCGAGCCACTGATCGGAGCGTCCGATTCACTTTCTTTCCAGCGTCTGGTCACTTCTGTGAACTCATTTTTTCACGATCTTGTGTGCAGTTTGATTCCTATCTTTATGGTTGGACTTTGCTTGGTATCTTGGGTCTTCTCTTGTGCTCCTAAGGTCTGCTTGAGGTGTTGATCATCGGATCATCACATCGCCTCCGTCCAAGTCACGTCTTGCACCCTATTGAACTATCAAACAAACACTTACAAATTCATTAGTCCAATTTGGTTGTGTTAGTCATCAAACACCAAAATCCAAAGTAAATATGCCTAGGGTCCATTTTTCTTACACTGCCGTTGGAGAAAACTAACACTAACTTAGTGATCTTTGGTCCACATGCTGATTCCATGTAATTTGGATAACAATTCTGGCTCCAAGACATCATCAGAGGCATCGAGATCGAAGTTGGAGGACAGCACACAGTGAAACCAAGACGTGCTCACTCTCCCAGTGCGCCATTGCTTGCTATGTCTGTTTGCTTCTACTCTCACTGTGGTTTTCTTCCTAGTCCATGCTCCAGATGCTTAGATGGCTTTGCATTTGGAGCTAAACTCTAGCCTATCATTTAGCTCATTCCTAAAGCAAACCTCCTTTCTTTCCTACATAGATAGATATTAGCGAGTAACTCATTTAGAACCAATGTTAAACTTTGGTTAAAATTTGTATTTGCTCCAATCATAAGTAATCTATATGATGCATGTTGCATTAAGAGGGTGCAGCACTTGAGGATGGAAAGAGCCATTGGGAGACATGCGCCTGCTGACGGCCATCACCTCGGGGTGAGTTGGCTTTCAACTATGAGCTGCTACTGTGTGCAGCAATGAGTAGGGATGAAAACGGTACGGATATTTTCCGATCGTATTCGAAACCGAATCCGTTTAGAGGGGTTGAGATCTATCCGTATCCGAGTCCGAATATCCAACATTCGATACCGTATCCATATCCGAATACTCAAATAGCATATTTATTGTGTCAATATCCAATCGTATCCTATCCAACATAGTTGACACTATCCGTATTCGAATTTGAATCCGGACAGAAATATAAAAACAAATATAATATCGGTGATATCCATCCGTATCCGATCTGTTTTCATCCTTAGCAATGAGGGGAGGCAGCAGTTGTAGCACTTGGTACCCATGGATGCTAACAAAAAGGCAATTGCTCATATCAATATTTGTCTATTTTGATTGATGGGTTTGCATTAACGACTCAGAAATATTTGTGCTCTGTGAATATTTACGTTTTTATCTGAATTGAGTGTTGTAATTGTACAACTGAAGGATAATGACATGATGGTGTGGCCTCAATACTTAACACATGGTAAGCCAATGGAAGGTAGAATACCGCTTAGGCGACCTGTGAAACACTTTTAAACATGCTGCATTCATCATGGATTTTGAACTTAAGGTCAACCTTGACATTGTTGTAGCCAAAGTAGTTGGAAAAACTCAGACATGGGGTTGATAAATTTTCGGTTGCATTAGCTAGATAAATCACCCTATATACATGGTTGTTCAGTTGCAATGCATGGAAAATAACCGTTCATGTGCACCATTAGGAGATAAGACTAAGACTGCCAAAGAAGGTAAGATAATGCATGAAAGAAATGGATATTTGAGATTTTTTCCTATCGATATAAAATATTATCTTAGCCACATCACGGAAATGTCTATACAGTAGAGTTGGTAAGCCTGCGACGCTGCGCTCTCCATGACTATATTAATTTCACAAACTTTGTTTTTTAAATTAAATGTCACTTTAACATCTGTATTTAATTTCACAGTATTATTAATTTTATATGCGGATCTGTAACGCCCAGATCCAAACCTCAGATCCACTCTGCACGTTGAGCGAACCACGCCTACCATCATCCCACTTACGCTTTCGTCCTCGCTTCGCGTAAAAGGATTAACCCGGGGATGGTGGGATGGACTCTAGAAGCCTTATATGTTGGTCTATCCCACCTTTAACAACTAAGGTGGGACTAAACTCTCTACAATATCTTATTAACTTGCATATGGGCTACTATGGGCCAAATTCCAAACTGGGCCGGATGTCACATACACCCCCCTCAAAGGAACCGACGTCCTTGTCGGCCCAACACACCCACAACCGGGCAAACGATGACCAGGAACGTTCCCTCTTAGCACACACGACCGTACGTTCAGTATCGGCACATGTGTCGGCCCAACACACCCACAACCGGGCAAACGATGACCAGGAACGTTCCCTCTTAGCACACACGACCGTACGTCCAGTGTCGGCACATGTGTCATGCCGTGCACCCCGTAGGACCTACACACGCAATGAACCCCATGTCCGCACACCTGACCCGCACATGCCCGTGGCCGCGAAGGTCGGCTCTGATATCATTTGTAACGCCTCAGAGTCCAAACGGCTCAGATCCACTTTGCACGCTGAGCAAACCACACTTACCA